>NC_054472.1:11455036-11755036 GCF_017639515.1 Carcharodon carcharias
GCATAACCTGCATTCCCCACTCACACTGAGAGTTTCATCCGTCTTAATCTGCATTCCCCTTTCACACTGAGTCCTACGGCTGCCTGAACCTGCATTACCCTTTCACGCTGAGACCTACAGCAGTCTGAACCTGCATTCAACTTTCACTCTGAGATCTACAGTAGTCTGAACCTGCATTGCCCTTTCACACTGAGACAACAGCAGTATGACCCTGCATTCACCTTTCACACTGAGATCTACAGCAATTGAACTTGCATTCCACTTTCACACTGAGATCTACAGCAGTTGAACTTGCATTCCACTTTCACAATGAGATCTATAGCAGTTGAACTTGCATTCCCTTTCACACTAAGATGTACAGCAGTCTTAACATGTATTCCCCTTTCACACAGAGATCTGCAGCAATCTGAACCTGCATTCCCTTTTCACATTTAGATCTACAGCTGTCTGAACCTGCATTCGCCTTTCACACTGAGTCCTACGGCTGCCTGAACCTGCATTCCCCTTTCACCGTGAAACCTGCAGCAGTCTGATCCTGCATTTACCTTTCACACTGAGATGTAAGCAGTCTGAACCTGCATTCCCCTTTCAAAATGAGACCTGCTGCAGTTTGAACCTCTATTCCCATTTCACACTGAGATCTGCAGCATTCTGAACCTGAACTCCCCTTTCACACCGTGATCTACGCAGTCTGGACCTGCATTCACCTTTGACACTGAGATCTACAGCAGTCTGAAACTGCATTACGCTTTCACACTGAGACCTGCAGCTGTCTGTTCCTGCATTACCCTTTCACACTGAGATCTACAGCAGTCTGAACCTGTATTCCCCTTTCACACTGAGACCTTCAGCCATTTTAATCTGCATTTCCCTTTCACACTGAGTCCAACAGCTGCCTGAACCTGCATTCCCCTTTCACACTGAGACCTACAGCAGTCTGAAGCTGCATTGCACTTTCACACTGAGATCAAAAGTAGACTGAACATGCATTCCCCTGGCACACTGAGATTTTCAGCAGTCTGAACCTGCATTCCCCTTTCACACTGAGATCTACAGCAGTCTGCAACTGAATTCCACTTTCACAGTGAGATCAACAGCAGTCTGAACCGGCATTCCCCTTTCACACTGAGATCTACAGCAGTCTGATCCTGCATTCCCCTTTCACAATGAGACCTGCAGCAGTCTGAAACTCCATTCCCAATTCACAATGAGATTTGCCGCAATGTGAAACTGCATTCCCCTTTCACGCTGAGATCTACAGCAGTCTGAACCTGCATTCACCTTTGAAACTGAGATCTACAGCAGTCTGAACATGCATTCTCCTTTCACACTGAGATCTACAGCAGTCTGAACCTGCATTCCACTTTCACACTGAGATCTTCAGCAGTCTGAACCTGCATTCCCCTTTCACACTGAGATCTACAGCAATCTGTACCTGCATTCCCCTTTCTCACTGAGATCTACAATAGTGTGAACATGCATTCCAATTTCACCCAGAGTTCTGCAGCAGTCTGAAACTGCATTCTCCTTTCACACTGAGATCTACAACAGTCTGATCCTGCATTCCCCTTTCAGACTGAGATCTACAGCAGTCTGAACCTGCATTCCCCTTTCACCCTGAGATCTACAGCAGTCTGAACCTGCAATCCATTTTCACACTGAGAACTTCAGCGGTCTTTATCTGTATTCGACTTTCAAACTGAGACCAACGGCTGCCTGAACCTGTATTCCCCTTTCACACTGAGATCTACGGCAGTGTGAACATGCATTCCACTTTCACACTGAGATCTACTGCACTATGAACCTGCATTCCCCTTTCACAATGAGACCTGCAGCAGTTTGAACCTCCATTCCCACTTCACAATGAGATCTGCAGCAATGTGAACATGCATTCCCCTTTCACGCTGAGATCTACAGCCCTCTGAACCTGAACTCCCCATCCACACTGAGGTCTACAGCAGTCTGAACCTGCATTCCCCTTTCACTCTGAGACCTGCAGCAGTCTGACCATGTATTCCCGTTTCACACTGAGATCTACTGCTGTGTGAACCTGCATTCCCTTTCACACTGAGATGTACAGCAGTCTGAACCTGCATTCACCTTTGTCACTGAGATTTACAGCAGTTGGAACATGTATTCCCCTTTCACACTGAGATCTACAGCAGTTGAACTTGCATTCCACTTTCATACTGAGATCTACAGCAGTTGAACTTGCATTCCCCTTTCACTTCGAGCCCTGCAGCTGTCTGAACCTGCATTCCACTTTAACACTGTGATCTACAGCAGTATGACCCTGCATTCCCTTTTCACACTGAGACCTACAGCAGTCTGAACCTGCATTCCCCTTTCACACTGAGATCTCCAGCAGTCTGAACATGTATTCCCCTTTCACACTGAGATCTACAGCAGTGTGAATCTGCATTCCCCTTTCACAGTGAGATCTACAGCAGTCTGAACCTGCATCCCCCTTTCACAGTGAGATCTACAGCAGTCTGAACATTTATTCCCCTTTCACACAGACCTACAGCAGAGTGAACCTGCATTCCCCTTTCACACTGAGATCTCCAGCAGTCTGAACCTGCATTCCCCTTTCACTCTGAGATCTACAGCAGTGTGAACCTGCATTCCCCTTTCACAGTGACATCTACAGCAGTCTGAACATGTATTCCCATTTCACACTGAGATCTACAGCAGTCTGGACCTGCATTCCCCTTTCACACTCAGTCCTACGGCTGCATAACCTGCATTCCCCACTCACACTGAGAGTTTCATCCGTCTTAATCTGCATTCCCCTTTCACACTGAGTCCTACGGCTGCCTGAACCTGCATTACCCTTTCACGCTGAGACCTACAGCAGTCTGAACCTGCATTCAACTTTCACTCTGAGATCTACAGTAGTCTGAACCTGCATTGCCCTTTCACACTGAGACAACAGCAGTATGACCCTGCATTCACCTTTCACACTGAGATCTACAGCAATTGAACTTGCATTCCACTTTCACACTGAGATCTACAGCAGTTGAACTTGCATTCCACTTTCACAATGAGATCTATAGCAGTTGAACTTGCATTCCCTTTCACACTAAGATGTACAGCAGTCTTAACATGTATTCCCCTTTCACACAGAGATCTGCAGCAATCTGAACCTGCATTCCCTTTTCACATTTAGATCTACAGCTGTCTGAACCTGCATTCGCCTTTCACACTGAGTCCTACGGCTGCCTGAACCTGCATTCCCCTTTCACCGTGAAACCTGCAGCAGTCTGATCCTGCATTTACCTTTCACACTGAGATGTAAGCAGTCTGAACCTGCATTCCCCTTTCAAAATGAGACCTGCTGCAGTTTGAACCTCTATTCCCATTTCACACTGAGATCTGCAGCATTCTGAACCTGAACTCCCCTTTCACACCGTGATCTACGCAGTCTGGACCTGCATTCACCTTTGACACTGAGATCTACAGCAGTCTGAAACTGCATTACGCTTTCACACTGAGACCTGCAGCTGTCTGTTCCTGCATTACCCTTTCACACTGAGATCTACAGCAGTCTGAACCTGTATTCCCCTTTCACACTGAGACCTTCAGCCATTTTAATCTGCATTTCCCTTTCACACTGAGTCCAACAGCTGCCTGAACCTGCATTCCCCTTTCACACTGAGACCTACAGCAGTCTGAAGCTGCATTGCACTTTCACACTGAGATCAAAAGTAGACTGAACATGCATTCCCCTGGCACACTGAGATTTTCAGCAGTCTGAACCTGCATTCCCCTTTCACACTGAGATCTACAGCAGTCTGCAACTGAATTCCACTTTCACAGTGAGATCAACAGCAGTCTGAACCAGCATTCCCCTTTCACACTGAGATCTACAGCAGTCTGATCCTGCATTCCCCTTTCACAATGAGACCTGCAGCAGTCTGAAACTCCATTCCCAATTCACAATGAGATTTGCCGCAATGTGAAACTGCATTCCCCTTTCACGCTGAGATCTACAGCAGTCTGAACCTGCATTCACCTTTGAAACTGAGATCTACAGCAGTCTGAACATGCATTCTCCTTTCACACTGAGATCTACAGCAGTCTGAACCTGCATTCCACTTTCACACTGAGATCTTCAGCAGTCTGAACCTGCATTCTCCTTTCACACTGAGATCTACAGCAATCTGAACCTGCATTCCCCTTTCTCACTGAGATCTACAATAGTGTGAACATGCATTCCAATTTCACCCAGAGTTCTGCAGCAGTCTGAAACTGCATTTTCCTTTCACACTGCGATTCACAACAGTCTGATCCTGCATTCCCCTTTCAGACTGAGATCTACAGCAGTCTGAACCTGCATTCCCCTTTCACCCTGAGATCTACAGCAGTCTGAACCTGCAATCCATTTTCACACTGAGAACTTCAGCGGTCTTTATCTGTATTCGACTTTCAAACTGAGACCAACGGCTGCCTGAACCTGTATTCCCCTTTCACACTGAGATCTACAGCAGTGTGAACCTGCATTCCCCTTTCACACTGAGATGTACAGCAGTCAGAACATGTATTCCCCTTTCACACAGTGATCTACTGCAGTCTGAACCTGCATTCCCCTTTCACATTTAAATCTACAGCAGTCTGAACCTGTGTTCCCCTTTCACACTGAGATCTACAGCCGTGTGAAAATGCATTCCACTTTATCCCTGAGATATACAGCAGTCTGAACGTGCATTCTCCTTTCACACTGAGATCTACAGCAGTCTGAAACTGCATTCCAATTTCACACTGAGATCTACAGTAGTCTGAAGCTGCCATCCTCTTTCACACTGAGATGTAAAGTAGTCTGAACCTGCATTCCCCTTTCACAATGAGACCTGCAGCAGTTTGAATCTCCATTCCCCTTTCACACTGAGATCTGCAGCAATGTGAACCTGCATTCCCCTTTTGCGCCGAGATCTGCAGCAGTCTGAACCTGAACTTCCCTTACACACTGAGATCTACAGCAATCTTAATCTGCATTTCCCTTTCACAACGTGTCCTACAGCAGCCTGAACCTGCATTTCCCTTTCATACTGAGATATACAGCAGTCTGACCTTGCATTCCACTTTCACACTGAGATTCACAGCAGTCTGAACCTGCATTCCCCTTTCACAAACCGATCTACAGCAGTCTGAACCTGCATTCCCCTTTAGCACAGAGATCTACAGCAGTCTGAACCTGCATTCCCCTTTCACACTGAGTCCTACAGCAGTCTGAACCTGTATTCCCTTTTCACAATGAGACCTGCAGCAGTCTGAACATGTATTCCCTTTTCACACTGAGATCTACAGCATTGTGAACCGGCATTCCCCTTTCACACTGAGAAGTACAGCAGTGTGAACATGCATTCCACTTTCACCCAGAGTTCTGCAGCAGTCTGAACCTGCATTTTCCTTTCACAATGAGATTCACAGCAGTCTGAACCTGCATTCCACTTTCACAGTGAGATCAACAGCAGTCTAAACCTGCATTCCCCTGTCACACTGAGACCTACAGCAGTCTGAATCTGCATTGCACCTTCACACTGAGATCTATAGTAGTCTGAACTTGTATTCCCCTTTCACCCTGAGATCTACAGCAGTGTGAACCTGCATTCCCATTTCACAATGTGACCTACAGCAGTCTGAACCTGCATTTTCCTTTCACAATGAGATTCACAGCAGTCTGAACCTGCATTCCACTTTCACAGTGAGATCTACAGCAGTCAGAACCTGCATTCCCCTTACACAATGAGACCTGCAGCAGTCTGAACCTCCATTCCCACTTCACAATGAGATCTGCAGCAATGTGAACCTGTATTCCCCTTTCACGCTGAGATCTACAGCAGTCTGAACCTGCATTCACCTTTGAAACTGAGATCTACAGCAGTCTGAACCTGCATTCCCCTTTCACACTGAGATCTACAGCAGTCTGAACCTGCATTTCCCTTTCACACTGAGATCTACAGCAGTGTGAACCTGCATTTCCCTTTCACACTGAGATGTACAGCAGTGTGAACATGCATTGCACTTTCACCCAGAGTTCTGCAGCACTCTGATACAGCATTTTCCTTTCACACTGAGATTCACAGCAGTCTGAACCTGCATTCCACTTTCACAGTGAGATCAACAGCAGTCTAAACCTGCATTCCCCTTTCACACTGAGATCTACAGCAGTATGAACCTGTATTCCATTTTCACTGTGAGACCTGCAGCAGTCTGAAGCTGCATTCCCCTTTCAGACCGAGATCTACAGAATTCTGATCCTGCATTCCCCTTTCACACTGAGATCTACAGCAGTCTGAACCTGCATTCCCCTTTCACACTGAGATCTACAACAGAATGAACTTTCACTCCACTTTCTCCCTGAGATCTACAGCAGTCTGAACGTGCATTCTTATTTCACACTGAGATCTACAGCAGTCTGAACCTGCGTTGCGCTTTCACAATGAGGTCTACAGCAATGTGAACCTGCATTCCCCTTTCACACTGAGACCTGCAGCAGTCTGAACATGTATAAGCCTTTCACACTACAGCAGTGTGAACCTGCATTCCCCTTTCACACTGAGATGTACAGCAGTCTGAACATGAATTCCCCATTCACACTGAGATCTACAGCAGTATGAACGTGCATTCACCTTTCACTTGTAGATCTACATCAGTCTGAACCTGCATTCCCCTTTCAAACTGAGATGTACAACAGAGTGAACATGCATTCCACTTTCTCCCGGAGATCTACAGCAGTCTGAACCTGCATTCCACTTTCACACTGAGATCTACAGCAGTCTGAACCTGCATTCCCCTTTCATACTGAGATCTACAACAGAGTGAACATGCATTCCACTTCCTCCCTGAGATCTACAGCAGTGTGAACCTGCATTCCCCTTTCACATTTTGATCTTCAGCAGTCTCAACCTGCATTCCCCTTTCACACTGAGACCGACAGCAGTCTGAATCTGCATTGCACCTTCACACTGAGATCTATAGTAGTCTGAACATGTATTCCCCTTTCACCCTGAGATCTACAGCAGTGTGAACCTACATTCCCATTTCACAATGTGACCTACAGCAGTTTGAACCTGCATTCCACTTTCACACTTAGATCTACAGCAGTCTGAACCTGCATTCCCCATTCACATTGAGATCTACAGCAGTCAGAACCTGCATTCCCCTTACGCAATGAGACCTGCAGCAGTCTGAACCTCCATTCCCACTTCAGAATGATATCTGCAGCAATGTGAACCTGCATTCCCCTTTCACGCTGAGATCTACAGCAGTCTGAACCTGCATTCACCTTTGAAACTGAGATCTACAGCAGTCTGAACCTGCATTCCCCTTTCACACTGAGATCTACAGCAGTCTGAACCTGCATTTCCCTTTCACACTGAGATCTACAGCAGTGTGAACCTGCATTTCCCTTTCACACTGAGATGTACAGCAGTGTGAACATGCATTGCAGTTTCACCGCGTGTTCTGCAGCACTCTGAAACAGCATTTTCCTTTCACACTGAGATTCACAGCAGTCTGAACCTGCATTCCACTTTCACAGTGAGACCAACAGCAGTCTAAACCTGCCTTCCCCTTTCACACTGAGATCTACAGCAGTATGCACCTGTATTCCATTTTCACTGTGAGACCTGCAGCAGTCTGAACATGTATAAGCCTTTCACACTGAGATCTACAGCAGTGTGAACCTGCATTCCCCTTTCACACTGAGATGTACAGCAGTCTGAACATGAATTCCCCATTCACACTGAGATCTACAGCAGTATGAACGTGCATTCACCTTTCACTTGTAGATCTACAGCAGTCTGAACCTGCATTCCCCTTTCACACTGAGATCTACAACAGAGTGAACATGCATTCCACTTTCTCCCTGAGATCTACAGGAGTCTGAACCTGCATTCCACTTTCACACTGAGATCTACAGCAGTGTGAACCTGCATTCCCCTTTCACACTGAGATCTACAACAGAGTGAACATGCATTCCACTTCCTCCCTGAGATCTACAGCAGTGTGAACCTGCATTCCCCTTTCACATTTAGATCTTCAGCAGTCTCAACCTGCATTCCCCTTTCACACTGAGACCTACAGCCGTCTGAATCTGCATTGCACCTTCACACTGAGATCTATAGTAGTCTGAACATGTATTCCCCTTTCACCCTGAGATCTACAGCAGTGTGAACCTGCATTCCACTTTCACACTTAGATCTACAGCAGTCTGAACCTGCATTCCCCTTTCACATTGAGATCTACAGCAGTCAGAAGCTGCATTCCCCTTACACAATGAGACCTGCAGCAGTCTGAACCTCCATTCCCACTTCAGAATGATATCTGCAGCAATGTGAACCTGCATTCCCCTTGCACGCTGAGATCTACAGCCCTCTGAACCTGAACTCCCCGTCCACACTGAGATCTACAGCAGTCTGAACCTGCATTCACCTTTGAAACTGAGAGCAACAGCAGTCTGAACCTGCATTCGCCTTTCACACTGAGATCTACAGCAGTCTGAACCTGCATTTCACTTTCACACTGTCATCTACAGCAGTCTGAACCTACATTTCCATTTCACACTGAGATCTACAGCAGTGTGAACCTGCAATTCCCTTTCACACTGAGATGTACAGCAGTGTGAACATGCATTCCACTTTCACCCAGAGTTCTGCAGCAGTCTGAAACTGCATTCCACTTTCACAGTGAGATCAACAGCAGTCCAAACCTGCATTCCCCTGTCACACTGAGAACTACAGCAGTCTGAATCTGCATTGCACCTTCACACTGAGATCTATAGTAGTCTGAACATGTATTCCCCTTTCACCCTCAGATCTACAGCAGTGTGAACCTGCATTCCCATTTCACAATGTGACCTACAGCAGTTTGAACCTGCATTCCACTTTCACACTTAGATCTACAGCAGTCAGAACCTGCATTCCCCTTACACAAGAGACCTGCAGCAGTCTGAACCTCCATTCCCACTTCACAATGAGATCTGCAGCAATGTGAACCTGCATTCCCCTTGCACGCTGAGATCTACAGCCCTCTGAACCTGAACTCCCCGTCCACACTGAGATCTACAGCAGTCTGAACCTGCATTCACCTTTGAAACTGAGATCTACAGCAGTCTGAACCTGCATTCCCCTTTCACACTGAGATCTACAGCAGTCTGAACCTGCATTTCACTTTCACACTGTCATCTACAGCAGTCTGAACCTACATTTCGATGTCACACTGAGATCTACAGCAGTGTGAACCTGCATTCCACTTTCACCCAGAGTTCTGCAGCAGTCTGAAACTGCATTCCACTTTCACAGTGAGATCAACAGCAGTCTAAACCGGCATTCCCCTGTCACACTGAGACCTACAGCAGTCTGAATCTGCATTGCAATTTCACACTGAGATCCATAGTAGTCTGAACATGTATTCCCCTTTCACCCTCAGATCTACAGCAGTGTGAACCTGCATTCCCATTTCACAATGTGACCTACAGCAGTCTGAACCTGCATTCCCCATTCACATTGAGATCTACAGCAGTCAGAACCTGCATTCCCCTTACACAATGAGACCTGCAGCAGTCTGAACCTCCATTCCCACTTCACAATGAGATCTGCAGCAATGTGAACCTGCATTCCCCTTTCACGCTGAGATCTACAGCAGTCTGAACCTGCATTCACCTTTGAAACTGAGATCTACAGCAGTCTGAACCTGCATACCCCTTTCAAACTGAGATCTACAGCAGTCTGAACCTGCATTCCCCTTTCAGACCCAGATCTACAGCATTCTGATCCTGCATTCCCCTTTCACACTGAGCTCCACAGCAGTCTGAACCTGCATTCCCCTTTCACACTGAGATCTACAGCAGTCTGAACCTGCATTCCTCTTTCACACTGAGATCTACAGCAGTCTGAACCTGCATTCCCCTTTCACACTGAGATCAACAGCAGCGTGAACATGCATTCGAATTTCACAGTGAGATCAACAGCAGTCTGAACCGGCATTCCGCTTTCACACTGAGATCAACCGCAGTGTGAACTTGCATTCCAATTTCACACTGAGATCTACAGCAGTCTGAACTTCCATTCCACATTCACACTGAGATGCACAGCAGTATGTACCTGCATTCCCCTTTCACACTGAGTCCTACGGCTGCCTGAACCTGCATTCCCCTTTCACACTGAGACCTACAGCAGTCTGAACCTGTATTCCCTTTTCACACTGAGACCTGCAGCAGTCTGAACATGTATTCCCCTTTCACACTGAGATCTACAGCAGTGTGAACCTGCATTCCCCTTTCACACTGAGATGTACAGCAGTATGAACCTGTCTTCCCCTTTCACACTTAGATCTACAGCAGTTTGACCCTGCATTCCCCTTTCACACAAAGATCAACAGCAGTCTGAACCTGCATTCCCCTTTCAAACTGAGATCTACAGCAGTCTGAACTTCCATTCCACATTCAGACTGAGATCTACAGCAGTCTGAACCTGCATTCCTCTTTCACACTGAGATCTTCAGCAGTCTGAAATTCCATTCCACATCCAGACTGAGATCTGCAGCATTCTGAACCTGCATTCCTCTTTCACACTGAGATCTTCAGCAGTCTGAACCGTCATTCCCCTTTCACACTGAGACCTACAGCTGTCTGTACCGGCATCCCCTTTCATACTGCGATCTACATCAGTATGATCCTGCATTCCCTTTTGACACTGAGATCTGCAGCAGTCTGAACCTGCATTACCCTTTCACACTGAGAAATTCAGCTGTCTTAATATGCATTCCCCTTTGACAATGAAATCTACGGCTGCCTGAACCTGCATTCACCTTTCACACTGAGAAATTCAGCCGTCTTAATCTGCATTCCTCTTTCACACTGAGACCTGCAGCAGCCGGAACATGTATTCCCCTTTCACACTGAGATCTACAGCAGTGTGAACCTGCATTCCCCTTTGACACTGAGATGTAAAGCAGTCTAAAAATGTATTCCCCTTTCACACTGAGATCTACAGCCGTCTGAACCTGCATTCCCCTTTCACATTTAGATCTCCAGCAGTCTTAACCTGCATTCCGCTTTCACTCTGAGATCTACAGCAGTCTGAACCTGCATTCCCCTTGCACACTGAGATCTACAGCAGTCTGAACCTGCATTCCCCTTTCACACTGAGATCAACAGCAGTGTGAACATGCATTCGAATTTCACAGTGAGATCAACAGCAGTCTGAACATGCATTCCGCTTTCACACTGAGATCAACCGCAGTGTGAACTTGCATTCCAATTTCACACTGAGATCTACAGCAGTCTGAAATTCCATTCCACATTCACACTGATATCTACAGCAGTCTGAACCTGCATTCCCCTTTCACACTGAGATCTACAGCAGTCTGAACTTGCACTCCACTTTCTCCCTGAGATCTACAGCAGTCTGAACGTGCATTCTTATTTCACACTGAGATCTACAGCAGTCTGAACCTGCATTGCACTTTCACAATGAGATCAACAGCAGTGTGAACCTGCATTCCCCTTTCACACTGAGACCTGCAGCAGTCTGAACATGTATAAGACTTTCACACTGAGATCTACAGCAGTGTGAACCTGCATTCCCCTTTCACACTGAGATGTACAGCAGTCTGAACATGAATTCCCCTTTCACACTGAGATCTACAGCAGTCTGAACCTGCATTTCCTTTTCACACTGTGATCTACAGCAGTCTGAACCTACATTTCCATTTCACACTGAGATCTACAGCAGTGTGAACCGGCATTCCCCTTTCACACTGAGATGTACAGCAGTGTGAACATGTATTCCCCTTTCACCCAGAGCTCTGCAGCAGTGTGAACCTGCATTTTCCTTTCACAATGAGATTCACAGCAGTCTGAACCTGCATTCCACTTTCACCGTGAGATCAACAGCAGTCTAAACCTGCATTCCCCTTTCACACTGAGACCGACAGCAGTATGAACCTGTATTCCACTTTCACACTTAGATCTACAGCAGTATGACCCTGCATTCCCCTTTCACACAAAGATCAACAGCAGTCTGAACCTGCATTCCTCTTTCAAACTGAGATCTACAGCAGTCTGAACTTCCATTCCACATTCAGACTGAGATCTACAGCAGTCTGAACCTGCATTCCTCTTTCACAATGAGATCTTCAGCAGTCTGAAATTCCATTCCACATTCAGACTGAGATCTGCAGCATTCTGAACCTGCATTCCTCTTTCACACTGAGATCTTCAGCAGTCTGAACCGTCATTCCCCTTTCACACTGAGACCTACAGCTGTCTGTACCGGCATCCCCTTTCATACTGCGATCTACATCAGTATGATCCTGCATTCCCTTTTGACACTGAGATCTGCAGCAGTCTGAACCTGCATTCCCCTTTCACACTGAGAAATTCAGCTGTCTTAATATGCATTCCCCTTTGACAATGAAATCTACGGCTGCCTGAACCTGCATTCACCTTTCACACTGAGAAATTCAGCCGTCTTAATCTGCATTCCACATTCACACTGAGACCTGCAGCAGCCGGAACATATATTCCCCTTTCACACTGAGATCTACAGCAGTGTGAACCTGCATTCCCCTTTGACACTGAGATGTACAGCTGTCTGAAAATGTATTCCCCTTTCACACTGAGATATACAGCAGTCTGAACCTGCATTCCCCTTTCACATTTAGATCTCCAGCAGTCTGAACCTGCATTCCCCTTTCACACTGAGATCTACAGCATTCTGAACCTGCATTCCCCTTTCACACTGAGATCAACAGCAGTGTGAACATGCATTCCAATTTCACAGTGAGATCAACAGCAGTCTGAACCGGCATTCCGCTTTCACACTGAGATCAACCGCAGTGTGAACTTGCATTCCAATTTCACACTGAGATCTACAGCAGTCTGAACCTGCATTCCTCTTTCACACTGAGATCTTCAGCAGTCTGAAATTCCATTCCACATCCAGACTGAGATCTGCAGCATTCTGAACCTGCATTCCTCTTTCACACTGAGATCTTCAGCAGTCTGAACCGTCATTCCCCTTTCACACTGAGACCTACAGCTGTCTGTACCGGCATCCCCTTTCATACTGCGATCTACATCAGTATGATCCTGCATTCCCTTTTGACACTGAGATCTGCAGCAGTCTGAACCTGCATTACCCTTTCACACTGAGACCTGCAGCAGTCTGAACATGTATAAGACTTTCACACTGAGATCTACAGCAGTGTGAACCTGCATTCCCCTTTCACACTGAGATGTACAGCAGTCTGAACATGAATTCCCCTTTCACACTGAGATCTACAGCAGTCTGAACCTGCATTCCCCTTTCACACTGAGATCTACAACAGAATGAACTTGCACTCCACTTTCTCCCTGAGATCTACAGAAGTCTGAACGTGCATACTTATTTCACACTGAGATCTACAGCAGTCTGAACCTGCATTGCACTTTCACAATGAGATCAACAGCAGTGTGAACCTGCATTCCCCTTTCACACTGAGACCTGCAGCAGTCTGAACATGTATAAGACTTTCACACTGAGATCTACAGCAGTGTGAACCTGCATTCCCCTTTCACACTGAGATGTACAGCAGTCTGAACATGAATTCCCCTTTCACACTGAGATCTACAGCAGTCTGAACCTGCATTTCCTTTTCACACTGTGATCTACAGCAGTCTGAACCTACATTTCCATTTCACACTGAGATCTACAGCAGTGTGAACCGGCATTCCCCTTTCACACTGAGATGTACAGCAGTGTGAACATGCATTCCACTTTCACCCAGAGTTCTGCAGCAGTCTGAACCTGCATTTTCCTTTCACAATGAGATTCACAGCAGTCTGAACCTGCATTCCACTTTCACCGTGAGATCAACAGCAGTCTAAACCTGCATACCCCTGTCACACTGAGACCGACAGCAGTCTGAATCTGCATTCCACCTTCACACTGAGATCTATAGTAGTCTGAACATGTATTCCCCTTTCACCCTGAGATCTACAGCAGTGTGAACCTGCATTTTCCTTTCACACTGAGATTCACAGCAGTCTGAACCTGCATTCCACTTTCACAGTGAGATCAACAGCAGTCTAAACCTGCATTCCCCTTTCACACTGAGATCTACAGCAGTATGAACCTGTCTTCCCCTTTCACACTTAGATCTACAGCAGTATGACCCTGCATTCCCCTTTCCCACAAAGATCAACAGCAGTCTGAACCTGCATTCCCCTTTCAAACTGAGATCTACAGCAGTCTGAACTTCCATTCCACATTCAGACTGAGATCTGCAGCATTCTGAACCTGCATTCCTCTTTCGCACTGAGATCTTCAGCAGTATGAACCTGTCTTCCCCTTTCACACTTAGATCTACAGCAGTTTGACCCTGCATTCCCCTTTCACACAAAGATCAACAGCAGTCTGAACCTGCATTCCCCTTTCAAACTGAGATCTACAGCAGTCTGAACTTCCATTCCACATTCAGACTGAGATCTACAGCAGTCTGAACCTGCATTCCTCTTTCACACTGAGATCTTCAGCAGTCTGAAATTCCATTCCACATCCAGACTGAGATCTGCAGCATTCTGAACCTGCATTCCTCTTTCACACTGAGATCTTCAGCAGTCTGAACCATCATTCCCCTTTCACACTGAGACCTACAGCTGTCTGTACCGGCATCCCCTTTCATACTGCGATCTACATCAGTATGATCCTGCATTCCCTTTTGACACTGAGATCTGCAGCAGTCTGAACCTGCATTACCCTTTCACACTGAGAAATTCAGCTGTCTTAATATGCATTCCCCTTTGACAATGAAATCTACGGCTGCCTGAACCTTCATTCACCTTTCACACTGAGAAATTCAGCCGTCTTAATCTGCATTCCTCTTTCACACTGAGACCTGCAGCAGCCGGAACATGTATTCCCCTTTCACACTGAGATCTACAGCAGTGTGAACCTGCATTCCCCTTTGACACTGAGATGTAAAGCAGTCTAAAAATGTATTCCCCTTTCACACTGAGATCTACAGCCGTCTGAACCTGCATTCCCCTTTCACATTTAGATCTCCAGCAGTCTTAACCTGCATTCCGCTTTCACTCTGAGATCTACAGCAGTCTGAACCTGCATTCCCCTTGCACACTGAGATCTACAGCAGTCTGAACCTGCATTCCCCTTTCACACTGAGATCAACAGCAGTGTGAACATGCATTCCAATTTCACAGTGAGATCAACAGCAGTCTGAACATGCATTCCGCTTTCACACTGAGATCAACCGCAGTGTGAACTTGCATTCCAATTTCACACTGAGATCTACAGCAGTCTGAAATTCCATTCCACATTCACACTGATATCTACAGCAGTCTGAACCTGCATTCCCCTTTCACACTGAGATCTACAGCAGTCTGAACTTGCACTCCACTTTCTCCCTGAGATCTACAGCAGTCTGAACGTGCATTCTTATTTCACACTGAGATCTACAGCAGTCTGAACCTGCATTGCACTTTCACAATGAGATCAACAGCAGTGTGAACCTGCATTCCCCTTTCACACTGAGACCTGCAGCAGTCTGAACATGTATAAGACTTTCACACTGAGATCTACAGCAGTGTGAACCTGCATTCCCCTTTCACACTGAGATGTACAGCAGTCTGAACATGAATTCCCCTTTCACACTGAGATCTACAGCAGTCTGAACCTGCATTTCCTTTTCACACTGTGATCTACAGCAGTCTGAACCTACATTTCCATTTCACACTGAGATCTACAGCAGTGTGAACCGGCATTCCCCTTTCACACTGAGATGTACAGCAGTGTGAACATGTATTCCCCTTTCACCCAGAGCTCTGCAGCAGTGTGAACCTGCATTTTCCTTTCACAATGAGATTCACAGCAGTCTGAACCTGCATTCCACTTTCACCGTGAGATCAACAGCAGTCTAAACCTGCATTCCCCTTTCACACTGAGACCGACAGCAGTATGAACCTGTATTCCCCTTTCACACTTAGATCTACAGCAGTATGACCCTGCATTCCCCTTTCACACAAAGATCAACAGCAGTCTGAACCTGCATTCCTCTTTCAAACTGAGATCTACAGCAGTCTGAACTTCCATTCCACATTCAGACTGAGATCTACAGCAGTCTGAACCTGCATTCCTCTTTCACAATGAGATCTTCAGCAGTCTGAAATTCCATTCCACATTCAGACTGAGATCTGCAGCATTCTGAACCTGCATTCCTCTTTCACACTGAGATCTTCAGCAGTCTGAACCGTCATTCCCCTTTCACACTGAGACCTACAGCTGTCTGTACCGGCATCCCCTTTCATACTGCGATCTACATCAGTATGATCCTGCATTCCCTTTTGACACTGAGATCTGCAGCAGTCTGAACCTGCATTCCCCTTTCACACTGAGAAATTCAGCTGTCTTAATATGCATTCCCCTTTGACAATGAAATCTACGGCTGCCTGAACCTTCATTCACCTTTCACACTGAGAAATTCAGCCGTCTTAATCTGCATTCCTCTTTCACACTGAGACCTGCAGCAGCCGGAACATGTATTCCCCTTTCACACTGAGATCTACAGCAGTGTGAACCTGCATTCCCCTTTGACACTGAGATGTACAGCTGTCTGAAAATGTATTCCCCTTTCACACTGAGATATACAGCAGTCTGAACCTGCATTCCCCTTTCACATTTAGATCTCCAGCAGTCTGAACCTGCATTCCCCTTTCACACTGAGATCTACAGCAGTCTGAACCTGCATTCCCCTTTCACACTGAGATCAACAGCAGTGTGAACATGCATTCCAATTTCACAGTGAGATCAACAGCAGTCTGAACGGCATTCCGCTTTCACACTGAGATCAACCGCAGTGTGAACTTGCATTCCAATTTCACACTGAGATCTACAGCAGTCTGAACTTCCATTCCACATTCACACTGAGATCTACAGCAGTGTGAACCTGCATTCCCCTTTCACACTGAGATCTACAGCAGTCTGAACCTGCATTCCCCTTTCACACTGAGATCTACAACAGAATGAACTTGCACTCCATTTTCTCCCTGAGATCTACAGAAGTCTGAACGTGCATTCTTATTTCACACTGAGATCTACAGCAGTCTGAACCTGCATTGCACTTTCACAATGAGATCAACAGCAGTGTGAACCTGCATTCCCCTTTCACACTGAGACCTGCAGCAGTCTGAACATGTATAAGACTTTCACACTGAGATCTACAGCAGTGTGAACCTGCATTCCCCTTTCACACTGAGATGTACAGCAGTCTGAACATGAATTCCCCTTTCACACTGAGATCTACAGCAGTCTGAACCTGCATTTCCTTTTCACACTGTGATCTACAGCAGTCTGAACCTACATTTCCATTTCACACTGAGATCTACAGCAGTGTGAACCGGCATTCCCCTTTCACACTGAGATGTACAGCAGTGTGAACATGCATTCCACTTTCACCCAGAGTTCTGCAGCAGTCTGAACCTGCATTTTCCTTTCACAATGAGATTCACAGCAGTCTGAACCTGCATTCCACTTTCACAGTGAGATCAACAGCAGTCTAAACCTGCATTCCCCTGTCACACTGAGACCTACAGCAGTCTGAATCTGCATTGCACCTTCACACTGAGATCTATAGTAGTCTGAATTTGTATTCCCCTTTCACCCTGAGATCTACAGCAGTGTGAACCTGCATTCCCATTTCACAATGTGACCTACAGCAGTCTGAACCTGCATTTTCCTTTCACAATGAGATTCACAGCAGTCTGAACCTGCATTCCACTTTCACAGTGAGATCTACAGCAGTCAGAACCTGCATTCCCCTTACACAATGAGACCTGCAGCAGTCTGAACCTCCATTCCCACTTCACAATGAGATCTGCAGCAATGTGAACCTGTATTCCCCTTTCACGCTGAGATCTACAGCAGTCTGAACCTGCATTCACCTTTGAAACTGAGATCTACAGCAGTCTGAACCTGCATTCCCCTTTCACACTGAGATCTACAGCAGTCTGAACCTGCATTTCCCTTTCACACTGAGATCTACAGCAGTGTGAACCTGCATTTCCCTTTCACACTGAGATGTACAGCAGTGTGAACATGCATTGCACTTTCACCCTGAGTTCTGCAGCACTCTGATACAGCATTTTCCTTTCACACTGAGATTCACAGCAGTCTGAACCTGCATTCCACTTTCACAGTGAGATCAACAGCAGTCTAAACCTGCATTCCCCTTTCACACTGAGATCTACAGCAGTATGAACCTGTATTCCATTTTCACTGTGAGACCTGCAGCAGTCTGAAGCTGCATTCCCCTTTCAGACCGAGATCTACAGAATTCTGATCCTGCATTCCCCTTTCACACTGAGATCTACAGCAGTCTGAACCTGCATTCCCCTTTCACACTGAGATCTACAACAGAATGAACTTTCACTCCACTTTCTCCCTGAGATCTACAGCAGTCTGAACGTGCATTCTTATTTCACTCTGAGATCTACAGCAGTCTGAACCTGCGTTGCACTTTCACAATGAGGTCTACAGCAATGTGAACCTGCATTCCCCTTTCACACTGAGACCTGCAGCAGTCTGAACATGTATAAGCCTTTCACACTACAGCAGTGTGAACCTGCATTCCCCTTTCACACTGAGATGTACAGCAGTCTGAACATGAATTCCCCATTCACACTGAGATCTACAGCAGTATGAACGTGCATTCACCTTTCACTTGTAGATCTACATCAGTCTGAACCTGCATTCCCCTTTCACACTGAGATGTACAACAGAGTGAACATGCATTCCACTTTCTCCCGGAGATCTACAGCAGTCTGAACCTGCATTCCACTTTCACACTGAGATCTACAGCAGTCTGAACCTGCATTCCCCTTTCATACTGAGATCTACAACAGAGTGAACATGCATTCCACTTCCTCCCTGAGATCTACAGCAGTGTGAACCTGCATTCCCCTTTCACATTTTGATCTTCAGCAGTCTCAACCTGCATTCCCCTTTCACACTGAGACCGACAGCAGTCTGAATCTGCATTGCACCTTCACACTGAGATCTATAGTAGTCTGAACATGTATTCCCCTTTCACCCTGAGATCTACAGCAGTGTGAACCTGCATTCCCATTTCACAATGTGACCTACAGCAGTTTGAACCTGCATTCCACTTTCACACTTAGATCTACAGCAGTCTGAACCTGCATTCCCCATTCACATTGAGATCTACAGCAGTCAGAACCTGCATTCCCCTTACGCAATGAGACCTGCAGCAGTCTGAACCTCCATTCCCACTTCACAATGAGATCTGCAGCAATGTGAACCTGCATTCCCCTTTCACGCTGAGATCTACAGCAGTCTGAACCTGCATTCACCTTTGAAACTGAGATCTACAGCAGTCTGAACCTGCATTCCCCTTTCACACTGAGATCTACAGCAGTCTGAACCTGCATTTCCCTTTCACACTGAGATCTACAGCAGTGTGAACCTGCATTTCCCTTTCACACTGAGATGTACAGCAGTGTGAACATGCATTGCAGTTTCACCGCGTGTTCTGCAGCACTCTGAAACAGCATTTTCCTTTCACACTGAGATTCACAGCAGTCTGAACCTGCATTCCACTTTCACAGTGAGACCAACAGCAGTCTAAACCTGCCTTCCTCTTTCACACTGAGATCTACAGCAGTATGCACCTGTATTCCATTTTCACTGTGAGACCTGCAGCAGTCTGAACATGTATAAGCCTTTCACACTGAGATCTACAGCAGTGTGAACCTGCATTCCCCTTTCACACTGAGATGTACAGCAGTCTGAACATGAATTCCCCATTCACACTGAGATCTACAGCAGTATGAACGTGCATTCACCTTTCACTTGTAGATCTACAGCAGTCTGAACCTGCATTCCCCTTTCACACTGAGATCTACAACAGAGTGAACATGCATTCCACTTTCTCCCTGAGATCTACAGGAGTCTGAACCTGCATTCCACTTTCACACTGAGATCTACAGCAGTGTGAACCTGCATTCCCCTTTCACACTGAGATCTACAACAGAGTGAACATGCATTCCACTTCCTCCCTGAGATCTACAGCAGTGTGAACCTGCATTCCCCTTTCACATTTAGATCTTCAGCAGTCTCAACCTGCATTCCCCTTTCACACTGAGACCTACAGCCGTCTGAATCTGCATTGCACCTTCACACTGAGATCTATAGTAGTCTGAACATGTATTCCCCTTTCACCCTGAGATCTACAGCAGTGTGAACCTGCATTCCACTTTCACACTTAGATCTACAGCAGTCTGAACCTGCATTCCCCTTTCACATTGAGATCTACAGCAGTCAGAACCTGCATTCCCCTTACACAATGAGACCTGCAGCAGTCTGAACCTCCATTCCCACTTCAGAATGATATCTGCAGCAATGTGAACCTGCATTCCCCTTTCACGCTGAGATCTACAGCAGTCTGAACCTGCATTCACCTTTGAAACTGAGATCTACAGCAGTCTGAACCTGCATTCCCCTTTCACACTGAGATCTACAGCAGTCTGAACCTGCATTTCCCTTTCACACTGAGATCTACAGCAGTGTGAACCTGCATTTCCCTTTCACACTGAGATGTACAGCAGTGTGAACATGCATTGCAGTTTCACCGCGTGTTCTGCAGCACTCTGAAACAGCATTTTCCTTTCACACTGAGATTCACAGCAGTCTGAACCTGCATTCCACTTTCACAGTGAGACCAACAGCAGTCTAAACCTGCCTTCCCCTTTCACACTGAGATCTACAGCAGTATGCACCTGTATTCCATTTTCACTGTGAGACCTGCAGCAGTCTGAACATGTATAAGCCTTTCACACTGAGATCTACAGCAGTGTGAACCTGCATTCCCCTTTCACACTGAGATGTACAGCAGTCTGAACATGAATTCCCCATTCACACTGAGATCTACAGCAGTATGAACGTGCATTCACCTTTCACTTGTAGATCTACAGCAGTCTGAACCTGCATTCCCCTTTCACACTGAGATCTACAACAGAGTGAACATGCATTCCACTTTCTCCCTGAGATCTACAGCAGTCTGAACCTGCATTCCACTTTCACACTGAGATCTACAGCAGTGTGAACCTGCATTCCCCTTTCACACTGAGATCTACAACAGAGTGAACATGCATTCCACTTCCTCCCTGAGATCTACAGCAGTGTGAACCTGCATTCCCCTTTCACATTTAGATCTTCAGCAGTCTCAACCTGCATTCCCCTTTCACACTGAGACCTACAGCCGTCTGAATCTGCATTGCACCTTCACACTGAGATCTATAGTAGTCTGAACATGTATTCCCCTTTCACCCTGAGATCTACAGCAGTGTGAACCTGCATTCCACTTTCACACTTAGATCTACAGCAGTCTGAACCTGCATTCCCCTTTCACATTGAGATCTACAGCAGTCAGAACCTGCATTCCCCTTACACAATGAGACCTGCAGCAGTCTGAACCTCCATTCCCACTTCAGAATGATATCTGCAGCAATGTGAACCTGCATTCCCCTTGCACGCTGAGATCTACAGCCCTCTGAACCTGAACTCCCCGTCCACACTGAGATCTACAGCAGTCTGAACCTGCATTCACCTTTGAAACTGAGATCTACAGCAGTCTGAACCTGCATTCGCCTTTCACACTGAGATCTACAGCAGTCTGAACCTGCATTTCACTTTCACACTGTCATCTACAGCAGTCTGAACCTACATTTCCATTTCACACTGAGATCTACAGCAGTGTGAACCTGCAATTCCCTTTCACACTGAGATGTACAGCAGTGTGAACATGCATTCCACTTTCACCCAGAGTTCTGCAGCAGTCTGAAACTGCATTCCACTTTCACAGTGAGATCAACAGCAGTCCAAACCTGCATTCCCCTGTCACACTGAGAACTACAGCAGTCTGAATCTGCATTGCACCTTCACACTGAGATCTACAGCAGTCTGAACCTGCATTCCCCTTTCACACTGAGATCTACAACAGAGTGAACATGCATTCCACTTCCTCCCTGAGATCTACAGCAGTGTGAACCTGCATTCCCCTTTCACATTTAGATCTTCAGCAGTCTCAACCTGCATTCCCCTTTCACACTGAGACCTACAGCCGTCTGAATCTGCATTGCACCTTCACACTGAGATCTATAGTAGTCTGAACATGTATTCCCCTTTCACCCTGAGATCTACAGCAGTGTGAACCTGCATTCCACTTTCACACTTAGATCTACAGCAGTCTGAACCTGCATTCCCCTTTCACATTGAGATCTACAGCAGTCAGAACCTGCATTCCCCTTACACAATGAGACCTGCAGCAGTCTGAACCTCCATTCCCACTTCAGAATGATATCTGCAGCAATGTGAACCTGCATTCCCCTTTCACGCTGAGATCTACAGCAGTCTGAACCTGCATTCACCTTTGAAACTGAGATCTACAGCAGTCTGAACCTGCATTCCCCTTTCACACTGAGATCTACAGCAGTCTGAACCTGCATTTCCCTTTCACACTGAGATCTACAGCAGTGTGAACCTGCATTTCCCTTTCACACTGAGATGTACAGCAGTGTGAACATGCATTGCAGTTTCACCGCGTGTTCTGCAGCACTCTGAAACAGCATTTTCCTTTCACACTGAGATTCACAGCAGTCTGAACCTGCATTCCACTTTCACAGTGAGACCAACAGCAGTCTAAACCTGCCTTCCCCTTTCACACTGAGATCTACAGCAGTATGCACCTGTATTCCATTTTCACTGTGAGACCTGCAGCAGTCTGAACATGTATAAGCCTTTCACACTGAGATCTACAGCAGTGTGAACCTGCATTCCCCTTTCACACTGAGATGTACAGCAGTCTGAACATGAATTCCCCATTCACACTGAGATCTACAGCAGTATGAACGTGCATTCACCTTTCACTTGTAGATCTACAGCAGTCTGAACCTGCATTCCCCTTTCACACTGAGATCTACAACAGAGTGAACATGCATTCCACTTTCTCCCTGAGATCTACAGCAGTCTGAACCTGCATTCCACTTTCACACTGAGATCTACAGCAGTGTGAACCTGCATTCCCCTTTCACACTGAGATCTACAACAGAGTGAACATGCATTCCACTTCCTCCCTGAGATCTACAGCAGTGTGAACCTGCATTCCCCTTTCACATTTAGATCTTCAGCAGTCTCAACCTGCATTCCCCTTTCACACTGAGACCTACAGCCGTCTGAATCTGCATTGCACCTTCACACTGAGATCTATAGTAGTCTGAACATGTATTCCCCTTTCACCCTGAGATCTACAGCAGTGTGAACCTGCATTCCACTTTCACACTTAGATCTACAGCAGTCTGAACCTGCATTCCCCTTTCACATTGAGATCTACAGCAGTCAGAACCTGCATTCCCCTTACACAATGAGACCTGCAGCAGTCTGAACATCCATTCCCACTTCAGAATGATATCTGCAGCAATGTGAACCTGCATTCCCCTTGCACGCTGAGATCTACAGCCCTCTGAACCTGAACTCCCCGTCCACACTGAGATCTACAGCAGTGTGAACCTGCAATTCCCTTTCACACTGAGATGTACAGCAGTGTGAACATGCATTCCACTTTCACCCAGAGTTCTGCAGCAGTCTGAAACTGCATTCCACTTTCACAGTGAGATCAACAGCAGTCCAAACCTGCATTCCCCTGTCACACTGAGAACTACAGCAGTCTGAATCTGCATTGCACCTTCACACTGAGATCTATAGTAGTCTGAACATGTATTCCCCTTTCACCCTCAGATCTACAGCAGTGTGAACCTGCATTCCCATTTCACAATGTGACCTACAGCAGTTTGAACCTGCATTCCACTTTCACACTTAGATCTACAGCAGTCAGAACCTGCATTCCCCTTACACAAGAGACCTGCAGCAGTCTGAACCTCCATTCCCACTTCACAATGAGATCTGCAGCAATGTGAACCTGCATTCCCCTTGCACGCTGAGATCTACAGCCCTCTGAACCTGAACTCCCCGTCCACACTGAGATCTACAGCAGTCTGAACCTGCATTCACCTTTGAAACTGAGATCTACAGCAGTCTGAACCTGCATTCCCCTTTCACACTGAGATCTACAGCAGTCTGAACCTGCATTTCACTTTCACACTGTCATCTACAGCAGTCTGAACCTACATTTCGATGTCACACTGAGATCTACAGCAGTGTGAACCTGCATTCCACTTTCACCCAGAGTTCTGCAGCAGTCTGAAACTGCATTCCACTTTCACAGTGAGATCAACAGCAGTCTAAACCGGCATTCCCCTGTCACACTGAGACCTACAGCAGTCTGAATCTGCATTGCAATTTCACACTGAGATCCATAGTAGTCTGAACATGTATTCCCCTTTCACCCTCAGATCTACAGCAGTGTGAACCTGCATTCCCATTTCACAATGTGACCTACAGCAGTCTGAACCTGCATTCCCCATTCACATTGAGATCTACAGCAGTCAGAACCTGCATTCCCCTTACACAATGAGACCTGCAGCAGTCTGAACCTCCATTCCCACTTCACAATGAGATCTGCAGCAATGTGAACCTGCATTCCCCTTTCACGCTGAGATCTACAGCAGTCTGAACCTGCATTCACCTTTGAAACTGAGATCTACAGCAGTCTGAACCTGCATACCCCTTTCAAACTGAGATCTACAGCAGTCTGAACCTGCATTCCCCTTTCAGACCCAGATCTACAGCATTCTGATCCTGCATTCCCCTTTCACACTGAGCTCCACAGCAGTCTGAACCTGCATTCCCCTTTCACACTGAGATCTACAGCAGTCTGAACCTGCATTCCTCTTTCACACTGAGATCTACAGCAGTCTGAACCTGCATTCCCCTTTCACACTGAGATCAACAGCAGCGTGAACATGCATTCGAATTTCACAGTGAGATCAACAGCAGTCTGAACCGGCATTCCGCTTTCACACTGAGATCAACCGCAGTGTGAACTTGCATTCCAATTTCACACTGAGATCTACAGCAGTCTGAACTTCCATTCCACATTCACACTGAGATGCACAGCAGTATGTACCTGCATTCCCCTTTCACACTGAGTCCTACGGCTGCCTGAACCTGCATTCCCCTTTCACACTGAGACCTACAGCAGTCTGAACCTGTATTCCCTTATCACACTGAGACCTGCAGCAGTCTGAACATGTATTCCCCTTTCACACTGAGATCTACAGCAGTGTGAACCTGCATTCCCCTTTCACACTGAGATGTACAGCAGTCTGAACATGAATTCCCCTTTCACACTGAGAACTACAGCAGTCTGTACCTGCATTCTCCTTTCACACTGAGATCTACAGCAGTATGAACCTGTCTTCCCCTTTCACACTTAGATCTACAGCAGTTTGACCCTGCATTCCCCTTTCACACAAAGATCAACAGCAGTCTGAACCTGCATTCCCCTTTCAAACTGAGATCTACAGCAGTCTGAACTTCCATTCCACATTCAGACTGAGATCTACAGCAGTCTGAACCTGCATTCCTCTTTCACACTGAGATCTTCAGCAGTCTGAAATTCCATTCCACATCCAGACTGAGATCTGCAGCATTCTGAACCTGCATTCCTCTTTCACACTGAGATCTACAGCAGTCTGAACCGTCATTCCCCTTTCACACTGAGACCTACAGCTGTCTGTACCGGCATCCCCTTTCATACTGCGATCTACATCAGTATGATCCTGCATTCCCTTTTGACACTGAGATCTGCAGCAGTCTGAACCTGCATTCCCCTTTCACACTGAGAAATTCAGCTGTCTTAATATGCATTCCCCTTTGACAATGAAATCTACGGCTGCCTGAACCTGCATTCACCTTTCACACTGAGAAATTCAGCCGTCTTAATCTGCATTCCTCTTTCACACTAGACCTGCAGCAGCCGGAACATGTATTCCCCTTTCACACTGAGATCTACAGCAGTGTGAACCTGCATTCCCCTTTGACACTGAGATGTAAAGCAGTCTAAAAATGTATTCCCCTTTCACACTGAGATCTACAGCCGTCTGAACCTGCATTCCCCTTTCACATTTAGATCTCCAGCAGTCTTAACCTGCATTCCGCTTTCACTCTGAGATCTACAGCAGTCTGAACCTGCATTCCCCTTGCACACTGAGATCTACAGCAGTCTGAACCTGCATTCCCCTTTCACACTGAGATCAACAGCAGTGTGAACATGCATTCGAATTTCACAGTGAGATCAACAGCAGTCTGAACATGCATTCCGCTTTCACACTGAGATCAACCGCAGTGTGAACTTGCATTCCAATTTCACACTGAGATCTACAGCAGTCTGAAATTCCATTCCACATTCACACTGATATCTACAGCAGTCTGAACCTGCATTCCCCTTTCACACTGAGATCTACAGCAGTCTGAACTTGCACTCCACTTTCTCCCTGAGATCTACAGCAGTCTGAACGTGCATTCTTATTTCACACTGAGATCTACAGCAGTCTGAACCTGCATTGCACTTTCACAATGAGATCAACAGCAGTGTGAACCTGCATTCCCCTTTCACACTGAGACCTGCAGCAGTCTGAACATGTATAAGACTTTCACACTGAGATCTACAGCAGTGTGAACCTGCATTCCCCTTTCACACTGAGATGTACAGCAGTCTGAACATGAATTCCCCTTTCACACTGAGATCTACAGCAGTCTGAACCTGCATTTCCTTTTCACACTGTGATCTACAGCAGTCTGAACCTACATTTCCATTTCACACTGAGATCTACAGCAGTGTGAACCGGCATTCCCCTTTCACACTGAGATGTACAGCAGTGTGAACATGTATTCCCCTTTCACCCAGAGCTCTGCAGCAGTGTGAACCTGCATTTTCCTTTCACAATGAGATTCACAGCAGTCTGAACCTGCATTCCACTTTCACCGTGAGATCAACAGCAGTCTAAACCTGCATTCCCCTTTCACACTGAGACCGACAGCAGTATGAACCTGTATTCCCCTTTCACACTTAGATCTACAGCAGTATGACCCTGCATTCCCCTTTCACACAAAGATCAACAGCAGTCTGAACCTGCATTCCTCTTTCAAACTGAGATCTACAGCAGTCTGAACTTCCATTCCACATTCAGACTGAGATCTACAGCAGTCTGAACCTGCATTCCTCTTTCACAATGAGATCTTCAGCAGTCTGAAATTCCATTCCACATTCAGACTGAGATCTGCAGCATTCTGAACCTGCATTCCTCTTTCACACTGAGATCTTCAGCAGTCTGAACCGTCATTCCCCTTTCACACTGAGACCTACAGCTGTCTGTACCGGCATCCCCTTTCATACTGCGATCTACATCAGTATGATCCTGCATTCCCTTTTGACACTGAGATCTGCAGCAGTCTGAACCTGCATTCCCCTTTCACACTGAGAAATTCAGCTGTCTTAATATGCATTCCCCTTTGACAATGAAATCTACGGCTGCCTGAACCTGCATTCACCTTTCACACTGAGAAATTCAGCCGTCTTAATCTGCATTCCACATTCACACTGAGACCTGCAGCAGCCGGAACATGTATTCCCCTTTCACACTGAGATCTACAGCAGTGTGAACCTGCATTCCCCTTTGACACTGAGATGTACAGCTGTCTGAAAATGTATTCCCCTTTCACACTGAGATATACAGCAGTCTGAACCTGCATTCCCCTTTCACATTTAGATCTCCAGCAGTCTGAACCTGCATTCCCCTTTCACACTGAGATCTACAGCAGTCTGAACCTGCATTCCCCTTTCACACTGAGATCAACAGCAGTGTGAACATGCATTCCAATTTCACAGTGAGATCAACAGCAGTCTGAACCGGCATTCCGCTTTCACACTGAGATCAACCGCAGTGTGAACTTGCATTCCAATTTCACACTGAGATCTACAGCAGTCTGAACTTCCATTCCACATTCACACTGAGGTCTACAGCAGTGTGAACCTGCATTCCCCTTTCACACTGAGATCTACAGCAGTCTGAACCTGCATTCCCCTTTCACACTGAGATCTACAACAGAATGAACTTGCACTCCACTTTCTCCCTGAGATCTACAGAAGTCTGAACGTGCATTCTTATTTCACACTGAGATCTACAGCAGTCTGAACCTGCATTGCACTTTCACAATGAGATCAACAGCAGTGTGAACCTGCATTCCCCTTTCACACTGAGACCTGCAGCAGTCTGAACATGTATAAGACTTTCACACTGAGATCTACAGCAGTGTGAACCTGCATTCCCCTTTCACACTGAGATGTACAGCAGTCTGAACATGAATTCCCCTTTCACACTGAGATCTACAGCAGTCTGAACCTGCATTTCCTTTTCACACTGTGATCTACAGCAGTCTGAACCTACATTTCCATTTCACACTGAGATCTACAGCAGTGTGAACCGGCATTCCCCTTTCACACTGAGATGTACAGCAGTGTGAACATGCATTCCACTTTCACCCAGAGTTCTGCAGCAGTCTGAACCTGCATTTTCCTTTCACAATGAGATTCACAGCAGTCTGAACCTGCATTCCACTTTCACCGTGAGATCAACAGCAGTCTAAACCTGCATACCCCTGTCACACTGAGACCGACAGCAGTCTGAATCTGCATTCCACCTTCACACTGAGATCTATAGTAGTCTGAACATGTATTCCCCTTTCACCCTGAGATCTACAGCAGTGTGAACCTGCATTTTCCTTTCACACTGAGATTCACAGCAGTCTGAACCTGCATTCCACTTTCACAGTGAGATCAACAGCAGTCTAAACCTGCATTCCCCTTTCACACTGAGATCTACAGCAGTATGAACCTGTCTTCCCCTTTCACACTTAGATCTACAGCAGTATGACCCTGCATTCCCCTTTCCCACAAAGATCAACAGCAGTCTGAACCTGCATTCCCCTTTCAAACTGAGATCTACAGCAGTCTGAACTTCCATTCCACATTCAGACTGAGATCTGCAGCATTCTGAACCTGCATTCCTCTTTCGCACTGAGATCTTCAGCAGTATGAACCTGTCTTCCCCTTTCACACTTAGATCTACAGCAGTTTGACCCTGCATTCCCCTTTCACACAAAGATCAACAGCAGTCTGAACCTGCATTCCCCTTTCAAACTGAGATCTACAGCAGTCTGAACTTCCATTCCACATTCAGACTGAGATCTACAGCAGTCTGAACCTGCATTCCTCTTTCACACTGAGATCTTCAGCAGTCTGAAATTCCATTCCACATCCAGACTGAGATCTGCAGCATTCTGAACCTGCATTCCTCTTTCACACTGAGATCTTCAGCAGTCTGAACCGTCATTCCCCTTTCACACTGAGACCTACAGCTGTCTGTACCGGCATCCCCTTTCATACTGCGATCTACATCAGTATGATCCTGCATTCCCTTTTGACACTGAGATCTGCAGCAGTCTGAACCTGCATTACCCTTTCACACTGAGAAATTCAGCTGTCTTAATATGCATTCCCCTTTGACAATGAAATCTACGGCTGCCTGAACCTTCATTCACCTTTCACACTGAGAAATTCAGCCGTCTTAATCTGCATTCCTCTTTCACACTGAGACCTGCAGCAGCCGGAACATGTATTCCCCTTTCACACTGAGATCTACAGCAGTGTGAACCTGCATTCCCCTTTGACACTGAGATGTAAAGCAGTCTAAAAATGTATTCCCCTTTCACACTGAGATCTACAGCCGTCTGAACCTGCATTCCCCTTTCACATTTAGATCTCCAGCAGTCTTAACCTGCATTCCGCTTTCACTCTGAGATCTACAGCAGTCTGAACCTGCATTCCCCTTGCACACTGAGATCTACAGCAGTCTGAACCTGCATTCCCCTTTCACACTGAGATCAACAGCAGTGTGAACATGCATTCGAATTTCACAGTGAGATCAACAGCAGTCTGAACATGCATTCCGCTTTCACACTGAGATCAACCGCAGTGTGAACTTGCATTCCAATTTCACACTGAGATCTACAGCAGTCTGAAATTCCATTCCACATTCACACTGATATCTACAGCAGTCTGAACCTGCATTCCCCTTTCACACTGAGATCTACAGCAGTCTGAACTTGCACTCCACTTTCTCCCTGAGATCTACAGCAGTCTGAACGTGCATTCTTATTTCACACTGAGATCTACAGCAGTCTGAACCTGCATTGCACTTTCACAATGAGATCAACAGCAGTGTGAACCTGCATTCCCCTTTCACACTGAGACCTGCAGCAGTCTGAACATGTATAAGACTTTCACACTGAGATCTACAGCAGTGTGAACCTGCATTCCCCTTTCACACTGAGATGTACAGCAGTCTGAACATGAATTCCCCTTTCACACTGAGATCTACAGCAGTCTGAACCTGCATTTCCTTTTCACACTGTGATCTACAGCAGTCTGAACCTACATTTCCATTTCACACTGAGATCTACAGCAGTGTGAACCGGCATTCCCCTTTCACACTGAGATGTACAGCAGTGTGAACATGTATTCCCCTTTCACCCAGAGCTCTGCAGCAGTGTGAACCTGCATTTTCCTTTCACAATGAGATTCACAGCAGTCTGAACCTGCATTCCACTTTCACCGTGAGATCAACAGCAGTCTAAACCTGCATTCCCCTTTCACACTGAGACCGACAGCAGTATGAACCTGTATTCCCCTTTCACACTTAGATCTACAGCAGTATGACCCTGCATTCCCCTTTCACACAAAGATCAACAGCAGTCTGAACCTGCATTCCTCTTTCAAACTGAGATCTACAGCAGTCTGAACTTCCATTCCACATTCAGACTGAGATCTACAGCAGTCTGAACCTGCATTCCTCTTTCACACTGAGATCTTCAGCAGTCTGAAATTCCATTCCACATTCAGACTGAGATCTGCAGCATTCTGAACCTGCATTCCTCTTTCACACTGAGATCTTCAGCAGTCTGAACCGTCATTCCCCTTTCACACTGAGACCTACAGCTGTCTGTACCGGCATCCCCTTTCATACTGCGATCTACATCAGTATGATCCTGCATTCCCTTTTGACACTGAGATCTGCAGCAGTCTGAACCTGCATTCCCCTTTCACACTGAGAAATTCAGCTGTCTTAATATGCATTCCCCTTTGACAATGAAATCTACGGCTGCCTGAACCTTCATTCACCTTTCACACTGAGAAATTCAGCCGTCTTAATCTGCATTCCTCTTTCACACTGAGACCTGCAGCAGCCGGAACATGTATTCCCCTTTCACACTGAGATCTACAGCAGTGTGAACCTGCATTCCCCTTTGACACTGAGATGTACAGCTGTCTGAAAATGTATTCCCCTTTCACACTGAGATATACAGCAGTCTGAACCTGCATTCCCCTTTCACATTTAGATCTCCAGCAGTCTGAACCTGCATTCCCCTTTCACACTGAGATCTACAGCAGTCTGAACCTGCATTCCCCTTTCACACTGAGATCAACAGCAGTGTGAACATGCATTCCAATTTCACAGTGAGATCAACAGCAGTCTGAACCGGCATTCCGCTTTCACACTGAGATCAACCGCAGTGTGAACTTGCATTCCAATTTCACACTGAGATCTACAGCAGTCTGAACTTCCATTCCACATTCACACTGAGATCTACAGCAGTGTGAACCTGCATTCCCCTTTCACACTGAGATCTACAGCAGTCTGAACCTGCATTCCCCTTTCACACTGAGATCTACAACAGAATGAACTTGCACTCCATTTTCTCCCTGAGATCTACAGAAGTCTGAACGTGCATTCTTATTTCACACTGAGATCTACAGCAGTCTGAACCTGCATTGCACTTTCACAATGAGATCAACAGCAGTGTGAACCTGCATTCCCCTTTCACACTGAGACCTGCAGCAGTCTGAACATGTATAAGACTTTCACACTGAGATCTACAGCAGTGTGAACCTGCATTCCCCTTTCACACTGAGATGTACAGCAGTCTGAACATGAATTCCCCTTTCACACTGAGATCTACAGCAGTCTGAACCTGCATTTCCTTTTCACACTGTGATCTACAGCAGTCTGAACCTACATTTCCATTTCACACTGAGATCTACAGCAGTGTGAACCGGCATTCCCCTTTCACACTGAGATGTACAGCAGTGTGAACATGCATTCCACTTTCACCCAGAGTTCTGCAGCAGTCTGAACCTGCATTTTCCTTTCACAATGAGATTCACAGCAGTCTGAACCTGCATTCCACTTTCACAGTGAGATCAACAGCAGTCTAAACCTGCATTCCCCTGTCACACTGAGACCTACAGCAGTCTGAATCTGCATTGCACCTTCACACTGAGATCTATAGTAGTCTGAACTTGTATTCCCCTTTCACCCTGAGATCTACAGCAGTGTGAACCTGCATTCCCATTTCACAATGTGACCTACAGCAGTCTGAACCTGCATTTTCCTTTCACAATGAGATTCACAGCAGTCTGAACCTGCATTCCACTTTCACAGTGAGATCTACAGCAGTCAGAACCTGCATTCCCCTTACACAATGAGACCTGCAGCAGTCTGAACCTCCATTCCCACTTCACAATGAGATCTGCAGCAATGTGAACCTGTATTCCCCTTTCACGCTGAGATCTACAGCAGTCTGAACCTGCATTCACCTTTGAAACTGAGATCTACAGCAGTCTGAACCTGCCTTCCCCTTTCACACTGAGATCTACAGCAGTCTGAACCTGCATTTCCCTTTCACACTGAGATCTACAGCAGTGTGAACCTGCATTTCCCTTTCACACTGAGATGTACAGCAGTGTGAACATGCATTGCACTTTCACCCTGAGTTCTGCAGCACTCTGATACAGCATTTTCCTTTCACACTGAGATTCACAGCAGTCTGAACCTGCATTCCACTTTCACAGTGAGATCAACAGCAGTCTAAACCTGCATTCCCCTTTCACACTGAGATCTACAGCAGTATGAACCTGTATTCCATTTTCACTGTGAGACCTGCAGCAGTCTGAAGCTGCATTCCCCTTTCAGACCGAGATCTACAGAATTCTGATCCTGCATTCCCCTTTCACACTGAGATCTACAGCAGTCTGAACCTGCATTCCCCTTTCACACTGAGATCTACAACAGAATGAACTTTCACTCCACTTTCTCCCTGAGATCTACAGCAGTCTGAACGTGCATTCTTATTTCACTCTGAGATCTACAGCAGTCTGAACCTGCGTTGCACTTTCACAATGAGGTCTACAGCAATGTGAACCTGCATTCCCCTTTCACACTGAGACCTGCAGCAGTCTGAACATGTATAAGCCTTTCACACTACAGCAGTGTGAACCTGCATTCCCCTTTCACACTGAGATGTACAGCAGTCTGAACATGAATTCCCCATTCACACTGAGATCTACAGCAGTATGAACGTGCATTCACCTTTCACTTGTAGATCTACATCAGTCTGAACCTGCATTCCCCTTTCACACTGAGATGTACAACAGAGTGAACATGCATTCCACTTTCTCCCTGAGATCTACAGCAGTCTGAACCTGCATTCCACTTTCACACTGAGATCTACAGCAGTCTGAACCTGCATTCCCCTTTCATACTGAGATCTACAACAGAGTGAACATGCATTCCACTTCCTCCCTGAGATCTACAGCAGTGTGAACCTGCATTCCCCTTTCACATTTTGATCTTCAGCAGTCTCAACCTGCATTCCCCTTTCACACTGAGACCGACAGCAGTCTGAATCTGCATTGCACCTTCACACTGAGATCTATAGTAGTCTGAACATGTATTCCCCTTTCACCCTGAGATCTACAGCAGTGTGAACCTACATTCCCATTTCACAATGTGACCTACAGCAGTTTGAACCTGCATTCCACTTTCACACTTAGATCTACAGCAGTCTGAACCTGCATTCCCCATTCACATTGAGATCTACAGCAGTCAGAACCTGCATTCCCCTTACGCAATGAGACCTGCAGCAGTCTGAACCTCCATTCCCACTTCAGAATGATATCTGCAGCAATGTGAACCTGCATTCCCCTTTCACGCTGAGATCTACAGCAGTCTGAACCTGCATTCACCTTTGAAACTGAGATCTACAGCAGTCTGAACCTGCATTCCCCTTTCACACTGAGATCTACAGCAGTCTGAACCTGCATTTCCCTTTCACACTGAGATCTACAGCAGTGTGAACCTGCATTTCCCTTTCACACTGAGATGTACAGCAGTGTGAACATGCATTGCAGTTTCACCGCGTGTTCTGCAGCACTCTGAAACAGCATTTTCCTTTCACACTGAGATTCACAGCAGTCTGAACCTGCATTCCACTTTCACAGTGAGACCAACAGCAGTCTAAACCTGCCTTCCCCTTTCACACTGAGATCTACAGCAGTATGCACCTGTATTCCATTTTCACTGTGAGACCTGCAGCAGTCTGAACATGTATAAGCCTTTCACACTGAGATCTACAGCAGTGTGAACCTGCATTCCCCTTTCACACTGAGATGTACAGCAGTCTGAACATGAATTCCCCATTCACACTGAGATCTACAGCAGTATGAACGTGCATTCACCTTTCACTTGTAGATCTACAGCAGTCTGAACCTGCATTCCCCTTTCACACTGAGATCTACAACAGAGTGAACATGCATTCCACTTTCTCCCTGAGATCTACAGGAGTCTGAACCTGCATTCCACTTTCACACTGAGATCTACAGCAGTGTGAACCTGCATTCCCCTTTCACACTGAGATCTACAACAGAGTGAACATGCATTCCACTTCCTCCCTGAGATCTACAGCAGTGTGAACCTGCATTCCCCTTTCACATTTAGATCTTCAGCAGTCTCAACCTGCATTCCCCTTTCACACTGAGACCTACAGCCGTCTGAATCTGCATTGCACCTTCACACTGAGATCTATAGTAGTCTGAACATGTATTCCCCTTTCACCCTGAGATCTACAGCAGTGTGAACCTGCATTCCACTTTCACACTTAGATCTACAGCAGTCTGAACCTGCATTCCCCTTTCACATTGAGATCTACAGCAGTCAGAACCTGCATTCCCCTTACACAATGAGACCTGCAGCAGTCTGAACCTCCATTCCCACTTCAGAATGATATCTGCAGCAATGTGAACCTGCATTCCCCTTGCACGCTGAGATCTACAGCCCTCTGAACCTGAACTCCCCGTCCACACTGAGATCTACAGCAGTCTGAACCTGCATTCACCTTTGAAACTGAGAGCAACAGCAGTCTGAACCTGCATTCGCCTTTCACACTGAGATCTACAGCAGTCTGAACCTGCATTTCACTTTCACACTGTCATCTACAGCAGTCTGAACCTACATTTCCATTTCACACTGAGATCTACAGCAGTGTGAACCTGCAATTCCCTTTCACACTGAGATGTACAGCAGTGTGAACATGCATTCCACTTTCACCCAGAGTTCTGCAGCAGTCTGAAACTGCATTCCACTTTCACAGTGAGATCAACAGCAGTCCAAACCTGCATTCCCCTGTCACACTGAGAACTACAGCAGTCTGAATCTGCATTGCACCTTCACACTGAGATCTATAGTAGTCTGAACATGTATTCCCCTTTCACCCTCAGATCTACAGCAGTGTGAACCTGCATTCCCATTTCACAATGTGACCTACAGCAGTTTGAACCTGCATTCCACTTTCACACTTAGATCTACAGCAGTCAGAACCTGCATTCCCCTTACACAAGAGACCTGCAGCAGTCTGAACCTCCATTCCCACTTCACAATGAGATCTGCAGCAATGTGAACCTGCATTCCCCTTGCACGCTGAGATCTACAGCCCTCTGAACCTGAACTCCCCGTCCACACTGAGATCTACAGCAGTCTGAACCTGCATTCACCTTTGAAACTGAGATCTACAGCAGTCTGAACCTGCATTCCCCTTTCACACTGAGATCTACAGCAGTCTGAACCTGCATTTCACTTTCACACTGTCATCTACAGCAGTCTGAACCTACATTTCGATGTCACACTGAGATCTACAGCAGTGTGAACCTGCATTCCACTTTCACCCAGAGTTCTGCAGCAGTCTGAAACTGCATTCCACTTTCACAGTGAGATCAACAGCAGTCTAAACCGGCATTCCCCTGTCACACTGAGACCTACAGCAGTCTGAATCTGCATTGCAATTTCACACTGAGATCCATAGTAGTCTGAACATGTATTCCCCTTTCACCCTCAGATCTACAGCAGTGTGAACCTGCATTCCCATTTCACAATGTGACCTACAGCAGTCTGAACCTGCATTCCCCATTCACATTGAGATCTACAGCAGTCAGAACCTGCATTCCCCTTACACAATGAGACCTGCAGCAGTCTGAACCTCCATTCCCACTTCACAATGAGATCTGCAGCAATGTGAACCTGCATTCCCCTTTCACGCTGAGATCTACAGCAGTCTGAACCTGCATTCACCTTTGAAACTGAGATCTACAGCAGTCTGAACCTGCATACCCCTTTCAAACTGAGATCTACAGCAGTCTGAACCTGCATTCCCCTTTCAGACCCAGATCTACAGCATTCTGATCCTGCATTCCCCTTTCACACTGAGCTCCACAGCAGTCTGAACCTGCATTCCCCTTTCACACTGAGATCTACAGCAGTCTGAACCTGCATTCCTCTTTCACACTGAGATCTACAGCAGTCTGAACCTGCATTCCCCTTTCACACTGAGATCAACAGCAGCGTGAACATGCATTCGAATTTCACAGTGAGATCAACAGCAGTCTGAACCGGCATTCCGCTTTCACACTGAGATCAACCGCAGTGTGAACTTGCATTCCAATTTCACACTGAGATCTACAGCAGTCTGAACTTCCATTCCACATTCACACTGAGATGCACAGCAGTATGTACCTGCATTCCCCTTTCACACTGAGTCCTACGGCTGCCTGAACCTGCATTCCCCTTTCACATTGAGACCTACAGCAGTCTGAACCTGTATTCCCTTATCACACTGAGACCTGCAGCAGTCTGAACATGTATTCCCCTTTCACACTGAGATCTACAGCAGTGTGAACCTGCATTCCCCTTTCACACTGAGATGTACAGCAGTCTGAACATGAATTCCCCTTTCACACTGAGAACTACAGCAGTCTGTACCTGCATTCCCCTTTCACACTGAGATCTACAGCAGTATGAACCTGTCTTCCCCTTTCACACTTAGATCTACAGCAGTTTGACCCTGCATTCCCCTTTCACACAAAGATCAACAGCAGTCTGAACCTGCATTCCCCTTTCAAACTGAGATCTACAGCAGTCTGAACTTCCATTCCACATTCAGACTGAGATCTACAGCAGTCTGAACCTGCATTCCTCTTTCACACTGAGATCTTCAGCAGTCTGAAATTCCATTCCACATCCAGACTGAGATCTGCAGCATTCTGAACCTGCATTCCTCTTTCACACAGAGATCTACAGCAGTCTGAACCGTCATTCCCCTTTCACACTGAGACCTACAGCTGTCTGTACCGGCATCCCCTTTCATACTGCGATCTACATCAGTATGATCCTGCATTCCCTTTTGACACTGAGATCTGCAGCAGTCTGAACCTGCATTCCCCTTTCACACTGAGAAATTCAGCTGTCTTAATATGCATTCCCCTTTGACAATGAAATCTACGGCTGCCTGAACCTGCATTCACCTTTCACACTGAGAAATTCAGCCGTCTTAATCTGCATTCCTCTTTCATACTAAGACCTGCAGCAGCCGGAACATGTATTCCCCTTTCACACTGAGATCTACAGCAGTGTGAACCTGCATTCCCCTTTGACACTGAGATGTAAAGCAGTCTAAAAATGTATTCCCCTTTCACACTGAGATCTACAGCCGTCTGAACCTGCATTCCCCTTTCACATTTAGATCTCCAGCAGTCTTAACCTGCATTCCGCTTTCACTCTGAGATCTACAGCAGTCTGAACCTGCATTCCCCTTGCACACTGAGATCTACAGCAGTCTGAACCTGCATTCCCCTTTCACACTGAGATCAACAGCTGTGTGAACATGCATTCGAATTTCACAGTGAGATCAACAGCAGTCTGAACATGCATTCCGCTTTCACACTGAGATCAACCGCAGTGTGAACTTGCATTCCAATTTCACACTGAGATCTACAGCAGTCTGAAATTCCATTCCACATTCACACTGATATCTACAGCAGTCTGAACCTGCATTCCCCTTTCACACTGAGATCTACAGCAGTCTGAACTTGCACTCCACTTTCTCCCTGAGATCTACAGCAGTCTGAACGTGCATTCTTATTTCACACTGAGATCTACAGCAGTCTGAACCTGCATTGCACTTTCACAATGAGATCAACAGCAGTGTGAACCTGCATTCCCCTTTCACACTGAGACCTGCAGCAGTCTGAACATGTATAAGACTTTCACACTGAGATCTACAGCAGTGTGAACCTGCATTCCCCTTTCACACTGAGATGTACAGCAGTCTGAACATGAATTCCCCTTTCACACTGAGATCTACAGCAGTCTGAACCTGCATTTCCTTTTCACACTGTGATCTACAGCAGTCTGAACCTGCATTTCCATTTCACACTGAGATCTACAGCAGTGTGAACCGGCATTCTCCTTTCACACTGAGATGTACAGCAGTGTGAACATGTATTCCCCTTTCACCCAGAGCTCTGCAGCAGTGTGAACCTGCATTTTCCTTTCACAATGAGATTCACAGCAGTCTGAACCTGCATTCCACTTTCACCGTGAGATCAACAGCAGTCTAAACCTGCATTCCCCTTTCACACTGAGACCGACAGCAGTATGAACCTGTATTCCCCTTTCACACTTAGATCTACAGCAGTATGACCCTGCATTCCCCTTTCACACAAAGATCAACAGCAGTCTGAACCTGCATTCCTCTTTCAAACTGAGATCTACAGCAGTCTGAACTTCCATTCCACATTCAGACTGAGATCTACAGCAGTCTGAACCTGCATTCCTCTTTCACAATGAGATCTTCAGCAGTCTGAAATTCCATTCCACATTCAGACTGAGATCTTCAGCAGTCTGAACCGTCATTCCCCTTTCACACTGAGACCTACAGCTGTCTGTACCGGCATCCCCTTTCATACTGCGATCTACATCAGTATGATCCTGCATTCCCTTTTGACACTGAGATCTGCAGCAGTCTGAACCTGCATTCCCCTTTCACACTGAGAAATTCAGCTGTCTTAATATGCATTCCCCTTTGACAATGAAATCTACGGCTGCCTGAACCTGCATTCACCTTTCACACTGAGAAATTCAGCCGTCTTAATCTGCATTCCACATTCACACTGAGACCTGCAGCAGCCGGAACATGTATTCCCCTTTCACACTGAGATCTACAGCAGTGTGAACCTGCATTCCCCTTTGACACTGAGATGTACAGCTGTCTGAAAATGTATTCCCCTTTCACACTGAGATATACAGCAGTCTGAACCTGCATTCCCCTTTCACATTTAGATCTCCAGCAGTCTGAACCTGCATTCCCCTTTCACACTGAGATCTACAGCAGTCTGAACCTGCATTCCCCTTTCACACTGAGATCAACAGCAGTGTGAACATGCATTCCAATTTCACAGTGAGATCAACAGCAGTCTGAACCGGCATTCCGCTTTCACACTGAGATCAACCGCAGTGTGAACTTGCATTCCAATTTCACACTGAGATCTACAGCAGTCTGAACTTCCATTCCACATTCACACTGAGGTCTACAGCAGTGTGAACCTGCATTCCCCTTTCACACTGAGATCTACAGCAGTCTGAACCTGCATTCCCCTTTCACACTGAGATCTACAACAGAATGAACTTGCACTCCACTTTCTCCCTGAGATCTACAGAAGTCTGAACGTGCATTCTTATTTCACACTGAGATCTACAGCAGTCTGAACCTGCATTGCACTTTCACAATGAGATCAACAGCAGTGTGAACCTGCATTCCCCTTTCACACTGAGACCTGCAGCAGTCTGAACATGTATAAGACTTTCACACTGAGATCTACAGCAGTGTGAACCTGCATTCCCCTTTCACACTGAGATGTACAGCAGTCTGAACATGAATTCCCCTTTCACACTGAGATCTACAGCAGTCTGAACCTGCATTTCCTTTTCACACTGTGATCTACAGCAGTCTGAACCTACATTTCCATTTCACACTGAGATCTACAGCAGTGTGAACCGGCATTCCCCTTTCACACTGAGATGTACAGCAGTGTGAACATGCATTCCACTTTCACCCAGAGTTCTGCAGCAGTCTGAACCTGCATTTTCCTTTCACAATGAGATTCACAGCAGTCTGAACCTGCATTCCACTTTCACCGTGAGATCAACAGCAGTCTAAACCTGCATTCCCCTGTCACACTGAGACCGACAGCAGTCTGAATCTGCATTCCACCTTCACACTGAGATCTATAGTAGTCTGAACATGTATTCCCCTTTCACCCTGAGATCTACAGCAGTGTGAACCTGCATTTTCCTTTCACACTGAGATTCACAGCAGTCTGAACCTGCATTCCACTTTCACAGTGAGATCAACAGCAGTCTAAACCTGCATTCCCCTTTCACACTGAGATCTACAGCAGTATGAACCTGTCTTCCCCTTTCACACTTAGATCTACAGCAGTATGACCCTGCATTCCCCTTTCCCACAAAGATCAACAGCAGTCTGAACCTGCATTCCCCTTTCAAACTTAGATCTACAGAAGTCTGAACTTCCATTCCACATTCAGACTGAGATCTACAGCAGTCTGAACCTGCATTCCTCTTTCACAATGAGATCTTCAGCAGTCTGAAATTCCATTCCACATTCACACTGAGATCTGCAGCATTCTGAACCTGCATTCCTCTTTCGCACTGAGATCTTCAGCAGTATGAACCTGTCTTCCCCTTTCACACTTAGATCTACAGCAGTTTGACCCTGCATTCCCCTTTCACACAAAGATCAACAGCAGTCTGAACCTGCATTCCCCTTTCAAACTGAGATCTACAGCAGTCTGAACTTCCATTCCACATTCAGACTGAGATCTACAGCAGTCTGAACCTGCATTCCTCTTTCACACTGAGATCTTCAGCAGTCTGAAATTCCATTCCACATCCAGACTGAGATCTGCAGCATTCTGAACCTGCATTCCTCTTTCACACTGAGATCTTCAGCAGTCTGAACCGTCATTCCCCTTTCACACTGAGACCTACAGCTGTCTGTACCGGCATCCCCTTTCATACTGCGATCTACATCAGTATGATCCTGCATTCCCTTTTGACACTGAGATCTGCAGCAGTCTGAACCTGCATTACCCTTTCACACTGAGAAATTCAGCTGTCTTAATATGCATTCCCCTTTGACAATGAAATCTACGGCTGCCTGAACCTTCATTCACCTTTCACACTGAGAAATTCAGCCGTCTTAATCTGCATTCCTCTTTCACACTGAGACCTGCAGCAGCCGGAACATGTATTCCCCTTTCACACTGAGATCTACAGCAGTGTGAACCTGCATTCCCCTTTGACACTGAGATGTAAAGCAGTCTAAAAATGTATTCCCCTTTCACACTGAGATCTACAGCCGTCTGAACCTGCATTCCCCTTTCACATTTAGATCTCCAGCAGTCTTAACCTGCATTCCGCTTTCACTCTGAGATCTACAGCAGTCTGAACCTGCATTCCCCTTGCACACTGAGATCTACAGCAGTCTGAACCTGCATTCCCCTTTCACACTGAGATCAACAGCAGTGTGAACATGCATTCCAATTTCACAGTGAGATCAACAGCAGTCTGAACATGCATTCCGCTTTCACACTGAGATCAACCGCAGTGTGAACTTGCATTCCAATTTCACACTGAGATCTACAGCAGTCTGAAATTCCATTCCACATTCACACTGATATCTACAGCAGTCTGAACCTGCATTCCCCTTTCACACTGAGATCTACAGCAGTCTGAACTTGCACTCCACTTTCTCCCTGAGATCTACAGCAGTCTGAACGTGCATTCTTATTTCACACTGAGATCTACAGCAGTCTGAACCTGCATTGCACTTTCACAATGAGATCAACAGCAGTGTGAACCTGCATTCCCCTTTCACACTGAGACCTGCAGCAGTCTGAACATGTATAAGACTTTCACACTGAGATCTACAGCAGTGTGAACCTGCATTCCCCTTTCACACTGAGATGTACAGCAGTCTGAACATGAATTCCCCTTTCACACTGAGATCTACAGCAGTCTGAACCTGCATTTCCTTTTCACACTGTGATCTACAGCAGTCTGAACCTACATTTCCATTTCACACTGAGATCTACAGCAGTGTGAACCGGCATTCCCCTTTCACACTGAGATGTACAGCAGTGTGAACATGTATTCCCCTTTCACCCAGAGCTCTGCAGCAGTGTGAACCTGCATTTTCCTTTCACAATGAGATTCACAGCAGTCTGAACCTGCATTCCACTTTCACCGTGAGATCAACAGCAGTCTAAACCTGCATTCCCCTTTCACACTGAGACCGACAGCAGTATGAACCTGTATTCCCCTTTCACACTTAGATCTACAGCAGTATGACCCTGCATTCCCCTTTCACACAAAGATCAACAGCAGTCTGAACCTGCATTCCTCTTTCAAACTGAGATCTACAGCAGTCTGAACTTCCATTCCCCATTCAGACTGAGATCTACAGCAGTCTGAACCTGCATTCCTCTTTCACAATGAGATCTTCAGCAGTCTGAAATTCCATTCCACATTCAGACTGAGATCTGCAGCATTCTGAACCTGCATTCCTCTTTCACACTGAGATCTTCAGCAGTCTGAACCGTCATTCCCCTTTCACACTGAGACCTACAGCTGTCTGTACCGGCATCCCCTTTCATACTGCGATCTACATCAGTATGATCCTGCATTCCCTTTTGACACTGAGATCTGCAGCAGTCTGAACCTGCATTCCCCTTTCACACTGAGAAATTCAGCTGTCTTAATATGCATTCCCCTTTGACAATGAAATCTACGGCTGCCTGAACCTTCATTCACCTTTCACACTGAGAAATTCAGCCGTCTTAATTTGCATTCCTCTTTCACACTGAGACCTGCAGCAGCCGGAACATGTATTCCCCTTTCACACTGAGATCTACAGCAGTGTGAACCTGCATTCCCCTTTGACACTGAGATGTACAGCTGTCTGAAAATGTATTCCCCTTTCACACTGAGATATACAGCAGTCTGAACCTGCATTCCCCTTTCACATTTAGATCTCCAGCAGTCTGAACCTGCATTCCCCTTTCACACTGAGATCTACAGCAGTCTGAACCTGCATTCCCCTTTCACACTGAGATCAACAGCAGTGTGAACATGCATTCCAATTTCACAGTGAGATCAACAGCAGTCTGAACCGGCATTCCGCTTTCACACTGAGATCAACCGCAGTGTGAACTTGCATTCCAATTTCACACTGAGATCTACAGCAGTCTGAACTTCCATTCCACATTCACACTGAGATCTACAGCAGTGTGAACCTGCATTCCCCTTTCACACTGAGATCTACAGCAGTCTGAACCTGCATTCCCCTTTCACACTGAGATCTACAACAGAATGAACTTGCACTCCATTTTCTCCCTGAGATCTACAGAAGTCTGAACGTGCATTCTTATTTCACACTGAGATCTACAGCAGTCTGAACCTGCATTGCACTTTCACAATGAGATCAACAGCAGTGTGAACCTGCATTCCCCTTTCACACTGAGACCTGCAGCAGTCTGAACATGTATAAGACTTTCACACTGAGATCCACAGCAGTGTGAACCTGCATTCCCCTTTCACACTGAGATGTACAGCAGTCTGAACATGAATTCCCCTTTCACACTGAGATCTACAGCAGTCTGAACCTGCATTTCCTTTTCACACTGTGATCTACAGCAGTCTGAACCTACATTTCCATTTCACACTGAGATCTACAGCAGTGTGAACCGGCATTCCCCTTTCACACTGAGATGTACAGCAGTGTGAACATGCATTCCACTTTCACCCAGAGTTCTGCAGCAGTCTGAACCTGCATTTTCCTTTCACAATGAGATTCACAGCAGTCTGAACCTGCATTCCACTTTCACCGTGAGATCAACAGCAGTCTAAACCTGCATTCCCCTGTCACACTGAGACCGACAGCCGTCTGAATCTGCATTGCACCTTCACACTGAGATCTATAGTAGTCTGAACATGTATTCCCCTTTCACCCTGAGATCTACAGCAGTGTGAACCTGCATTTTCCTTTCACACTGAGATTCACAGCAGTCTGAACCTGCATTCCACTTTCACAGTGAGATCAACAGCAGTCTAAACCTGCATTCCCCTTTCACACTGAGATCTACAGCAGTATGAACCTGTCTTCCCCTTTCACACTTAGATCTACAGCAGTATGACCCTGCATTCCCCTTTCCCACAAAGATCAACAGCAGTCTGAACCTGCATTCCTCTTTCAAACTGAGATCTACAGAAGTCTGAACTTCCATTCCACATTCAGACTGAGATCTACAGCAGTCTGAACCTGCATTCCTCTTTCACAATGAGATCTTCAGCAGTCTGAAATTCCATTCCACATTCAGACTGAGATCTGCAGCATTCTGAACCTGCATTCCTCTTTCACACTGAGATCTTCAGCAGTCTGAACCGTCATTCCCCTTTCACACTGAGACCTACAGCTGACTGTACCGGTATCCCCTTTCATACTGCGATCTACATCAGTATGATCCTGCATTCCCTTTTGACACTGAGATCTGCAGCAGTCTGAACCTGCATTCCCCTTTCACACTGAGAAATTCAGCTGTCTTAATATGCATTCCCCTTTGACAATGAAATCTACGGCTGCCTGAACCTGCATTCACCTTTCACACGGAGAAATTCAGCCGTCTTAATCTGCATTCCTCTTTCACACTGAGACCTGCAGCAGCCAGAACATGTATTCCCCTTTCACACTGAGATCTACAGCAGTCTGAACCTGCATTCCCCTTTCACATTTAGATCTCCAGCAGTCTGAACCTGCATTCCCCTTTCACACTGAGATCTACAGCAGTCTGAACCTGCATTCCCCTTGCACACTGAGATCTACAGCAGTCTGAACCTGCATTCCCCTTTCACACTGAGATCAACAGCAGTGTGAACATGCATTCCAATTTCACAGTGAGATCAACAGCAGTCTGAACCGGCATTCCGCTTTCACACTGAGATCAACCGCAGTGTGAACTTGCATTCCAATTTCACACTGAGATCTACAGCAGTCTGAACTTCCATTCCACATTCACACTGAGATCCACAGCAGTATGAACCTGCATTCCCCTTTCACACTGAGTCCTACGGCTGCCTGAACCTGCATTCCCCTTTCACATTGAGACCTACAGCAGTCTGAACCTGTATTCCCTTTTCACACTGAGACCTGCAGCAGTCTGAACATGTATTCCCCTTTCACACTGAGATCTACAGCAGTGTGAACCTGCATTCCCCTTTCACACTGAGATGTACAGCAGTCTGAACATGTATTACCCTTCCACACAGAGATCTACAGCTGTCTGAACCTGCATTTCCCTTACACACTGAGATGTACAGCAGTCTGAACATGTATTACCCTTCCACACAGAGATCTACAGCAGTCTGAACCTGCATTCCACTTTCACATTTAGATCTACAGCTGTGTGAACGTGCATTCCCCTTTCACACTGAGATCTACAGCAGTCTGAACCAGCATTCCCCTTTCACACTGAGATCTACAGCAGTCTGAACCTGCATTCTCCTTTCACACTGATATCTACAGCAGTCTGAACCTGCATTTCCCTTTCACACTGAGATCTACAGCAGTCTGAACCTGCATTTCCCTTTCACACTTAGATCTACAGCAGTCTGAACCTGCATTCCCCATTCACATTGAGATCTACAGCAGGCAGAACCTGCATTCCCCTTACACAATGAGACCTGCAGCAGTCTGAACCTCCATTCCCACTTCACAATGAGATCTGCAGCAATGTGAACTTGCATTCCCCTTTCACGCTGAGATCTACAGCAGTCTGAACCTGCATTCACCTTTGAAACTGAGATCTACAGCAGTCTGAACCTGCATTCCCCTTTCAAACTGAGATCTACAGCAGTCTGAAGCTGCATTCCCCTTTCACATTGAGATGTACAGCAGTCAGAACATGTATTCCCCTTTCACACAGTGATCTACTGCAGTCTGAACCTGCATTCCCCTTTCACATTTAAATCTACAGCAGTCTGAACCTGCATTTCCCTTTCACACTGAGATCTACAGCAGTCTGAACCTGCATTTCCCTTTCACACTTAGATCTACAGCAGTCTGAACCTGCATTCCCCATTCACATTGAGATCTACAGCAGGCAGAACCTGCATTCCCCTTACACAATGAGACCTGCAGCAGTCTTAACCTCCATTCCCACTTCACAATGAGATCTGCAGCAATGTGAACTTGCATTCCCCTTTCACGCTGAGATCTACAGCAGTCTGAACCTGCATTCACCTTTGAAACTGAGATCTACAGCAGTCTGAACCTGCATTCCCCTTTCAAACTGAGATCTACAGCAGTCTGAAGCTGCATTCCCCTTTCACATTGAGATGTACAGCAGTCAGAACATGTATTCCCCTTTCACACAGTGATCTACTGCAGTCTGAACCTGCATTCCCCTTTCACATTTAAATCTACAGCAGTCTGAACCTGCATTCCAATTTCACACTGAGATCTACAGTAGTCCGAAGCTGCCATCCTCTTTCACACTGAGATCTACAGCAATCTTAATCTGCATTTCCCTTTCACAATGTGTCCTACAGCTGACTGAACCTGCATTCCCCTTTCACACTGAGACCTGCAGCAGTCTGAAACTCCATTCCCAATTCACAATGAGATTTGCCGCAATGTGAAACTGCATTCCCCTTTCACGCTGAGATCTACAGCAGTCTGAACCTGAACTCCCCTTCCACACTGAGATCTACAGCAGTCTGAACCTGCATTCACCTTTGAAACTGAGATCTACAGCAGTCTGAACATGCATTCCCCTTTCACATTTAGATCTCCAGCAGTCTTAACCTGCATTCCCCTTTCACTCTGAGATCTACAGCAGTCTGAACCTGCATTCCCCTTGCACACTGAGATCTACAGCAGTCTGAACCTGCATTCCCCTTTCACACTGAGATCAACAGCAGTGTGAACATGCATTCGAATTTCACAGTGAGATCAACAGCAGTCTGAACATGCATTCCGCTTTCACACTGAGATCAACCGCAGTGTGAACTTGCATTCCAATTTCACACTGAGATCTACAGCAGTCTGAACTTCCATTCCACATTCACACTGAGGTCTACAGCAGTGTGAACCTGCATTCCCCTTTCACACTGAGATCTACAGCAGTCTGAACCTGCATTCCCCTTTCACACTGAGATCTACAACAGAATGAACTTGCACTCCACTTTCTCCCTGAGATCTACAGAAGTCTGAACGTGCATTCTTATTTCACACTGAGATCTACAGCAGTCTGAACCTGCATTGCACTTTCACAATGAGATCAACAGCAGTGTGAACCTGCATTCCCCTTTCACACTGAGACCTGCAGCAGTCTGAACATGTATAAGACTTTCACACTGAGATCTACAGCAGTGTGAACCTGCATTCCCCTTTCACACTGAGATGTACAGCAGTCTGAACATGAATTCCCCTTTCACACTGAGATCTACAGCAGTCTGAACCTGCATTTCCTTTTCACACTGTGATCTACAGCAGTCTGAACCTACATTTCCATTTCACACTGAGATCTACAGCAGTGTGAACCGGCATTCCCCTTTCACACTGAGATGTACAGCAGTGTGAACATGCATTCCACTTTCACCCAGAGTTCTGCAGCAGTCTGAACCTGCATTTTCCTTTCACAATGAGATTCACAGCAGTCTGAACCTGCATTCCACTTTCACCGTGAGATCAACAGCAGTCTAAACCTGCATTCCCCTGTCACACTGAGACCGACAGCAGTCTGAATCTGCATTCCACCTTCACACTGAGATCTATAGTAGTCTGAACATGTATTCCCCTTTCACCCTGAGATCTACAGCAGTGTGAACCTGCATTTTCCTTTCACACTGAGATTCACAGCAGTCTGAACCTGCATTCCACTTTCACAGTGAGATCAACAGCAGTCTAAACCTGCATTCCCCTTTCACACTGAGATCTACAGCAGTATGAACCTGTCTTCCCCTTTCACACTTAGATCTACAGCAGTATGACCCTGCATTCCCCTTTCCCACAAAGATCAACAGCAGTCTGAACCTGCATTCCCCTTTCAAACTTAGATCTACAGAAGTCTGAACTTCCATTCCACATTCAGACTGAGATCTACAGCAGTCTGAACCTGCATTCCTCTTTCACAATGAGATCTTCAGCAGTCTGAAATTCCATTCCACATTCACACTGAGATCTGCAGCATTCTGAACCTGCATTCCTCTTTCGCACTGAGATCTTCAGCAGTATGAACCTGTCTTCCCCTTTCACACTTAGATCTACAGCAGTTTGACCCTGCATTCCCCTTTCACACAAAGATCAACAGCAGTCTGAACCTGCATTCCCCTTTCAAACTGAGATCTACAGCAGTCTGAACTTCCATTCCACATTCAGACTGAGATCTACAGCAGTCTGAACCTGCATTCCTCTTTCACAATGAGATCTTCAGCAGTCTGAAATTCCATTCCACATCCAGACTGAGATCTGCAGCATTCTGAACCTGCATTCCTCTTTCACACTGAGATCTTCAGCAGTCTGAACCGTCATTCCCCTTTCACACTGAGACCTACAGCTGTCTGTACCGGCATCCCCTTTCATACTGCGATCTACATCAGTATGATCCTGCATTCCCTTTTGACACTGAGATCTGCAGCAGTCTGAACCTGCATTACCCTTTCACACTGAGAAATTCAGCTGTCTTAATATGCATTCCCCTTTGACAATGAAATCTACGGCTGCCTGAACCTTCATTCACCTTTCACACTGAGAAATTCAGCCGTCTTAATCTGCATTCCTCTTTCACACTGAGACCTGCAGCAGCCGGAACATGTATTCCCCTTTCACACTGAGATCTACAGCAGTGTGAACCTGCATTCCCCTTTGACACTGAGATGTAAAGCAGTCTAAAAATGTATTCCCCTTTCACACTGAGATCTACAGCCGTCTGAACCTGCATTCCCCTTTCACATTTAGATCTCCAGCAGTCTTAACCTGCATTCCGCTTTCACTCTGAGATCTACAGCAGTCTGAACCTGCATTCCCCTTGCACACTGAGATCTACAGCAGTCTGAACCTGCATTCCCCTTTCACACTGAGATCAACAGCAGTGTGAACATGCATTCGAATTTCACAGTGAGATCAACAGCAGTCTGAACATGCATTCCGCTTTCACACTGAGATCAACCGCAGTGTGAACTTGCATTCCAATTTCACACTGAGATCTACAGCAGTCTGAAATTCCATTCCACATTCACACTGATATCTACAGCAGTCTGAACCTGCATTCCCCTTTCACACTGAGATCTACAGCAGTCTGAACTTGCACTCCACTTTCTCCCTGAGATCTACAGCAGTCTGAACGTGCATTCTTATTTCACACTGAGATCTACAGCAGTCTGAACCTGCATTGCACTTTCACAATGAGATCAACAGCAGTGTGAACCTGCATTCCCCTTTCACACTGAGACCTGCAGCAGTCTGAACATGTATAAGACTTTCACACTGAGATCTACAGCAGTGTGAACCTGCATTCCCCTTTCACACTGAGATGTACAGCAGTCTGAACATGAATTCCCCTTTCACACTGAGATCTACAGCAGTCTGAACCTGCATTTCCTTTTCACACTGTGATCTACAGCAGTCTGAACCTACATTTCCATTTCACACTGAGATCTACAGCAGTGTGAACCGGCATTCCCCTTTCACACTGAGATGTACAGCAGTGTGAACATGTATTCCCCTTTCACCCAGAGCTCTGCAGCAGTGTGAACCTGCATTTTCCTTTCACAATGAGATTCACAGCAGTCTGAACCTGCATTCCACTTTCACCGTGAGATCAACAGCAGTCTAAACCTGCATTCCCCTTTCACACTGAGACCGACAGCAGTATGAACCTGTATTCCCCTTTCACACTTAGATCTACAGCAGTATGACCCTGCATTCCCCTTTCACACAAAGATCAACAGCAGTCTGAACCTGCATTCCTCTTTCAAACTGAGATCTACAGCAGTCTGAACTTCCATTCCCCATTCAGACTGAGATCTACAGCAGTCTGAACCTGCATTCCTCTTTCACAATGAGATCTTCAGCAGTCTGAAATTCCATTCCACATTCAGACTGAGATCTGCAGCATTCTGAACCTGCATTCCTCTTTCACACTGAGATCTTCAGCAGTCTGAACCGTCATTCCCCTTTCACACTGAGACCTACAGCTGTCTGTACCGGCATCCCCTTTCATACTGCGATCTACATCAGTATGATCCTGCATTCCCTTTTGACACTGAGATCTGCAGCAGTCTGAACCTGCATTCCCCTTTCACACTGAGAAATTCAGCTGTCTTAATATGCATTCCCCTTTGACAATGAAATCTACGGCTGCCTGAACCTTCATTCACCTTTCACACTGAGAAATTCAGCCGTCTTAATTTGCATTCCTCTTTCACACTGAGACCTGCAGCAGCCGGAACATGTATTCCCCTTTCACACTGAGATCTACAGCAGTGTGAACCTGCATTCCCCTTTGACACTGAGATGTACAGCTGTCTGAAAATGTATTCCCCTTTCACACTGAGATATACAGCAGTCTGAACCTGCATTCCCCTTTCACATTTAGATCTCCAGCAGTCTGAACCTGCATTCCCCTTTCACACTGAGATCTACAGCAGTCTGAACCTGCATTCCCCTTTCACACTGAGATCAACAGCAGTGTGAACATGCATTCCAATTTCACAGTGAGATCAACAGCAGTCTGAACCGGCATTCCGCTTTCACACTGAGATCAACCGCAGTGTGAACTTGCATTCCAATTTCACACTGAGATCTACAGCAGTCTGAACTTCCATTCCACATTCACACTGAGATCTACAGCAGTGTGAACCTGCATTCCCCTTTCACACTGAGATCTACAGCAGTCTGAACCTGCATTCCCCTTTCACACTGAGATCTACAACAGAATGAACCTGCACTCCATTTTCTCCCTGAGATCTACAGAAGTCTGAACGTGCATTCTTATTTCACACTGAGATCTACAGCAGTCTGAACCTGCATTGCACTTTCACAATGAGATCAACAGCAGTGTGAACCTGCATTCCCCTTTCACACTGAGACCTGCAGCAGTCTGAACATGTATAAGACTTTCACACTGAGATCTACAGCAGTGTGAACCTGCATTCCCCTTTCACACTGAGATGTACAGCAGTCTGAACATGAATTCCCCTTTCACACTGAGATCTACAGCAGTCTGAACCTGCATTCACCTTTGAAACTGAGATCTACAGCAGTCTGAACCTGCATTCCCCTTTCAAACTGAGATCTACAGCAGTCTGAAGCTGCATTCCCCTTTCACATTGAGATGTACAGCAGTCAGAACATGTATTCCCCTTTCACACAGTGATCTACTGCAGTCTGAACCTGCATTCCCCTTTCACATTTAAATCTACAGCAGTCTGAACCTGCATTTCCCTTTCACACTGAGATCTACAGCAGTCTGAACCTGCATTTCCCTTTCACACTTAGATCTACAGCAGTCTGAACCTGCATTCCCCATTCACATTGAGATCTACAGCAGGCAGAACCTGCATTCCCCTTACACAATGAGACCTGCAGCAGTCTTAACCTCCATTCCCACTTCACAATGAGATCTGCAGCAATGTGAACTTGCATTCCCCTTTCACGCTGAGATCTACAGCAGTCTGAACCTGCATTCACCTTTGAAACTGAGATCTACAGCAGTCTGAACCTGCATTCCCCTTTCAAACTGAGATCTACAGCAGTCTGAAGCTGCATTCCCCTTTCACATTGAGATGTACAGCAGTCAGAACATGTATTCCCCTTTCACACAGTGATCTACTGCAGTCTGAACCTGCATTCCCCTTTCACATTTAAATCTACAGCAGTCTGAACCTGCATTCCAATTTCACACTGAGATCTACAGTAGTCCGAAGCTGCCATCCTCTTTCACACTGAGATCTACAGCAATCTTAATCTGCATTTCCCTTTCACAATGTGTCCTACAGCTGACTGAACCTGCATTCCCCTTTCACACTGAGATCTAAAGCAGTCTGATCCTGCATTCCCCTTTCACACTGAGACCTGCAGCAGTCTGAAACTCCATTCCCAATTCACAATGAGATTTGCCGCAATGTGAAACTGCATTCCCCTTTCACGCTGAGATCTACAGCAGTCTGAACCTGAACTCCCCTTCCACACTGAGATCTACAGCAGTCTGAACCTGCATTCACCTTTGAAACTGAGATCTACAGCAGTCTGAACATGCATTCCCCTTTCACATTTAGATCTCCAGCAGTCTTAACCTGCATTCCGCTTTCACTCTGAGATCTACAGCAGTCTGAACCTGCATTCCCCTTGCACACTGAGATCTACAGCAGTCTGAACCTGCATTCCCCTTTCACACTGAGATCAACAGCAGTGTGAACATGCATTCGAATTTCACAGTGAGATCAACAGCAGTCTGAACATGCATTCCGCTTTCACACTGAGATCAACCGCAGTGTGAACTTGCATTCCAATTTCACACTGAGATCTACAGCAGTCTGAACTTCCATTCCACATTCACACTGAGGTCTACAGCAGTGTGAACCTGCATTCCCCTTTCACACTGAGATCTACAGCAGTCTGAACCTGCATTCCCCTTTCACACTGAGATCTACAACAGAATGAACTTGCACTCCACTTTCTCCCTGAGATCTACAGAAGTCTGAACGTGCATTCTTATTTCACACTGAGATCTACAGCAGTCTGAACCTGCATTGCACTTTCACAATGAGATCAACAGCAGTGTGAACCTGCATTCCCCTTTCACACTGAGACCTGCAGCAGTCTGAACATGTATAAGACTTTCACACTGAGATCTACAGCAGTGTGAACCTGCATTCCCCTTTCACACTGAGATGTACAGCAGTCTGAACATGAATTCCCCTTTCACACTGAGATCTACAGCAGTCTGAACCTGCATTTCCTTTTCACACTGTGATCTACAGCAGTCTGAACCTACATTTCCATTTCACACTGAGATCTACAGCAGTGTGAACCGGCATTCCCCTTTCACACTGAGATGTACAGCAGTGTGAACATGCATTCCACTTTCACCCAGAGTTCTGCAGCAGTCTGAACCTGCATTTTCCTTTCACAATGAGATTCACAGCAGTCTGAACCTGCATTCCACTTTCACCGTGAGATCAACAGCAGTCTAAACCTGCATTCCCCTGTCACACTGAGACCGACAGCAGTCTGAATCTGCATTCCACCTTCACACTGAGATCTATAGTAGTCTGAACATGTATTCCCCTTTCACCCTGAGATCTACAGCAGTGTGAACCTGCATTTTCCTTTCACACTGAGATTCACAGCAGTCTGAACCTGCATTCCACTTTCACAGTGAGATCAACAGCAGTCTAAACCTGCATTCCCCTTTCACACTGAGATCTACAGCAGTATGAACCTGTCTTCCCCTTTCACACTTAGATCTACAGCAGTATGACCCTGCATTCCCCTTTCCCACAAAGATCAACAGCAGTCTGAACCTGCATTCCCCTTTCAAACTTAGATCTACAGAAGTCTGAACTTCCATTCCACATTCAGACTGAGATCTACAGCAGTCTGAACCTGCATTCCTCTTTCACAATGAGATCTTCAGCAGTCTGAAATTCCATTCCACATTCACACTGAGATCTGCAGCATTCTGAACCTGCATTCCTCTTTCGCACTGAGATCTTCAGCAGTATGAACCTGTCTTCCCCTTTCACACTTAGATCTACAGCAGTTTGACCCTGCATTCCCCTTTCACACAAAGATCAACAGCAGTCTGAACCTGCATTCCCCTTTCAAACTGAGATCTACAGCAGTCTGAACTTCCATTCCACATTCAGACTGAGATCTACAGCAGTCTGAACCTGCATTCCTCTTTCACACTGAGATCTTCAGCAGTCTGAAATTCCATTCCACATCCAGACTGAGATCTGCAGCATTCTGAACCTGCATTCCTCTTTCACACTGAGATCTTCAGCAGTCTGAACCGTCATTCCCCTTTCACACTGAGACCTACAGCTGTCTGTACCGGCATCCCCTTTCATACTGCGATCTACATCAGTATGATCCTGCATTCCCTTTTGACACTGAGATCTGCAGCAGTCTGAACCTGCATTACCCTTTCACACTGAGAAATTCAGCTGTCTTAATATGCATTCCCCTTTGACAATGAAATCTACGGCTGCCTGAACCTTCATTCACCTTTCACACTGAGAAATTCAGCCGTCTTAATCTGCATTCCTCTTTCACACTGAGACCTGCAGCAGCCGGAACATGTATTCCCCTTTCACACTGAGATCTACAGCAGTGTGAACCTGCATTCCCCTTTGACACTGAGATGTAAAGCAGTCTAAAAATGTATTCCCCTTTCACACTGAGATCTACAGCCGTCTGAACCTGCATTCCCCTTTCACATTTAGATCTCCAGCAGTCTTAACCTGCATTCCGCTTTCACTCTGAGATCTACAGCAGTCTGAACCTGCATTCCCCTTGCACACTGAGATCTACAGCAGTCTGAACCTGCATTCCCCTTTCACACTGAGATCAACAGCAGTGTGAACATGCATTCGAATTTCACAGTGAGATCAACAGCAGTCTGAACATGCATTCCGCTTTCACACTGAGATCAACCGCAGTGTGAACTTGCATTCCAATTTCACACTGAGATCTACAGCAGTCTGAAATTCCATTCCACATTCACACTGATATCTACAGCAGTCTGAACCTGCATTCCCCTTTCACACTGAGATCTACAGCAGTCTGAACTTGCACTCCACTTTCTCCCTGAGATCTACAGCAGTCTGAACGTGCATTCTTATTTCACACTGAGATCTACAGCAGTCTGAACCTGCATTGCACTTTCACAATGAGATCAACAGCAGTGTGAACCTGCATTCCCCTTTCACACTGAGACCTGCAGCAGTCTGAACATGTATAAGACTTTCACACTGAGATCTACAGCAGTGTGAACCTGCATTCCCCTTTCACACTGAGATGTACAGCAGTCTGAACATGAATTCCCCTTTCACACTGAGATCTACAGCAGTCTGAACCTGCATTTCCTTTTCACACTGTGATCTACAGCAGTCTGAACCTACATTTCCATTTCACACTGAGATCTACAGCAGTGTGAACCGGCATTCCCCTTTCACACTGAGATGTACAGCAGTGTGAACATGTATTCCCCTTTCACCCAGAGCTCTGCAGCAGTGTGAACCTGCATTTTCCTTTCACAATGAGATTCACAGCAGTCTGAACCTGCATTCCACTTTCACCGTGAGATCAACAGCAGTCTAAACCTGCATTCCCCTTTCACACTGAGACCGACAGCAGTATGAACCTGTATTCCCCTTTCACACTTAGATCTACAGCAGTATGACCCTGCATTCCCCTTTCACACAAAGATCAACAGCAGTCTGAACCTGCATTCCTCTTTCAAACTGAGATCTACAGCAGTCTGAACTTCCATTCCCCATTCAGACTGAGATCTACAGCAGTCTGAACCTGCATTCCTCTTTCACAATGAGATCTTCAGCAGTCTGAAATTCCATTCCACATTCAGACTGAGATCTGCAGCATTCTGAACCTGCATTCCTCTTTCACACTGAGATCTTCAGCAGTCTGAACCGTCATTCCCCTTTCACACTGAGACCTACAGCTGTCTGTACCGGCATCCCCTTTCATACTGCGATCTACATCAGTATGATCCTGCATTCCCTTTTGACACTGAGAAATTCAGCTGTCTTAATATGCATTCCCCTTTGACAATGAAATCTACGGCTGCCTGAACCTTCATTCACCTTTCACACTGAGAAATTCAGCCGTCTTAATTTGCATTCCTCTTTCACACTGAGACCTGCAGCAGCCGGAACATGTATTCCCCTTTCACACTGAGATCTACAGCAGTGTGAACCTGCATTCCCCTTTGACACTGAGATGTACAGCTGTCTGAAAATGTATTCCCCTTTCACACTGAGATATACAGCAGTCTGAACCTGCATTCCCCTTTCACATTTAGATCTCCAGCAGTCTGAACCTGCATTCCCCTTTCACACTGAGATCTACAGCAGTCTGAACCTGCATTCCCCTTTCACACTGAGATCAACAGCAGTGTGAACATGCATTCCAATTTCACAGTGAGATCAACAGCAGTCTGAACCGGCATTCCGCTTTCACACTGAGATCAACCGCAGTGTGAACTTGCATTCCAATTTCACACTGAGATCTACAGCAGTCTGAACTTCCATTCCACATTCACACTGAGATCTACAGCAGTGTGAACCTGCATTCCCCTTTCACACTGAGATCTACAGCAGTCTGAACCTGCATTCCCCTTTCACACTGAGATCTACAACAGAATGAACTTGCACTCCATTTTCTCCCTGAGATCTACAGAAGTCTGAACGTGCATTCTTATTTCACACTGAGATCTACAGCAGTCTGAACCTGCATTGCACTTTCACAATGAGATCAACAGCAGTGTGAACCTGCATTCCCCTTTCACACTGAGACCTGCAGCAGTCTGAACATGTATAAGACTTTCACACTGAGATCTACAGCAGTGTGAACCTGCATTCCCCTTTCACACTGAGATGTACAGCAGTCTGAACATGAATTCCCCTTTCACACTGAGATCTACAGCAGTCTGAACCTGCATTTCCTTTTCACACTGTGATCTACAGCAGTCTGAACCTACATTTCCATTTCACACTGAGATCTACAGCAGTGTGAACCGGCATTCCCCTTTCACACTGAGATGTACAGCAGTGTGAACATGCATTCCACTTTCACCCAGAGTTCTGCAGCAGTCTGAACCTGCATTTTCCTTTCACAATGAGATTCACAGCAGTCTGAACCTGCATTCCACTTTCACCGTGAGATCAACAGCAGTCTAAACCTGCATTCCCCTGTCACACTGAGACCGACAGCAGTCTGAATCTGCATTGCACCTTCACACTGAGATCTATAGTAGTCTGAACATGTATTCCCCTTTCACCCTGAGATCTACAGCAGTGTGAACCTGCATTTTCCTTTCACAATGAGATTCACAGCAGTCTGAACCTGCATTCCACTTTCACAGTGAGATCAACAGCAGTCTAAACCTGCATTCCCCTTTCACACTGAGATCTACAGCAGTATGAACCTGTCTTCCCCTTTCACACTTAGATCTACAGCAGTATGACCCTGCATTCCCCTTTCCCACAAAGATCAACAGCAGTCTGAACCTGCATTCCCCTTTCAAACTGAGATCTACAGAAGTCTGAACTTCCATTCCACATTCAGACTGAGATCTACAGCAGTCTGAACCTGCATTCCTCTTTCACAATGAGATCTTCAGCAGTCTGAAATTCCATTCCACATTCAGACTGAGATCTGCAGCATTCTGAACCTGCATTCCTCTTTCACACTGAGATCTTCAGCAGTCTGAACCGTCATTCCCCTTTCACACTGAGACCTACAGCTGACTGTACCGGTATCCCCTTTCATACTGCGATCTACATCAGTATGATCCTGCATTCCCTTTTGACACTGAGATCTGCAGCAGTCTGAACCTGCATTCCCCTTTCACACTGAGAAATTCAGCTGTCTTAATATGCATTCCCCTTTGACAATGAAATCTACGGCTGCCTGAACCTGCATTCACCTTTCACACGGAGAAATTCAGCCGTCTTAATCTGCATTCCTCTTTCACACTGAGACCTGCAGCAGCCAGAACATGTATTCCCCTTTCACACTGAGATCTACAGCAGTCTGAACCTGCATTCCCCTTTCACATTTAGATCTCCAGCAGTCTGAACCTGCATTCCCCTTTCACACTGAGATCTACAGCAGTCTGAACCTGCATTCCCCTTGCACACTGAGATCTACAGCAGTCTGAACCTGCATTCCCCTTTCACACTGAGATCAACAGCAGTGTGAACATGCATTCCAATTTCACAGTGAGATCAACAGCAGTCTGAACCGGCATTCCGCTTTCACACTGAGATCAACCGCAGTGTGAACTTGCATTCCAATTTCACACTGAGATCTACAGCAGTCTGAACTTCCATTCCACATTCACACTGAGATCCACAGCAGTATGAACCTGCATTCCCCTTTCACACTGAGTCCTACGGCTGCCTGAACCTGCATTCCCCTTTCACATTGAGACCTACAGCAGTCTGAACCTGTATTCCCTTTTCACACTGAGACCTGCAGCAGTCTGAACATGTATTCCCCTTTCACACTGAGATCTACAGCAGTGTGAACCTGCATTCCCCTTTCACACTGAGATGTACAGCAGTCTGAACATGTATTACCCTTCCACACAGAGATCTACAGCTGTCTGAACCTGCATTTCCCTTACACACTGAGATGTACAGCAGTCTGAACATGTATTACCCTTCCACACAGAGATCTACAGCAGTCTGAACCTGCATTCCACTTTCACATTTAGATCTACAGCTGTGTGAACGTGCATTCCCCTTTCACACTGAGATCTACAGCAGTCTGAACCAGCATTCCCCTTTCACACTGAGATCTACAGCAGTCTGAACCTGCATTCTCCTTTCACACTGATATCTACAGCAGTCTGAACCTGCATTTCCCTTTCACACTGAGATCTACAGCAGTCTGAACCTGCATTTCCCTTTCACACTTAGATCTACAGCAGTCTGAACCTGCATTCCCCATTCACATTGAGATCTACAGCAGGCAGAACCTGCATTCCCCTTACACAATGAGACCTGCAGCAGTCTGAACCTCCATTCCCACTTCACAATGAGATCTGCAGCAATGTGAACTTGCATTCCCCTTTCACGCTGAGATCTACAGCAGTCTGAACCTGCATTCACCTTTGAAACTGAGATCTACAGCAGTCTGAACCTGCATTCCCCTTTCAAACTGAGATCTACAGCAGTCTGAAGCTGCATTCCCCTTTCACATTGAGATGTACAGCAGTCAGAACATGTATTCCCCTTTCACACAGTGATCTACTGCAGTCTGAACCTGCATTCCCCTTTCACATTTAAATCTACAGCAGTCTGAACCTGCATTTCCCTTTCACACTGAGATCTACAGCAGTCTGAACCTGCATTTCCCTTTCACACTTAGATCTACAGCAGTCTGAACCTGCATTCCCCATTCACATTGAGATCTACAGCAGGCAGAACCTGCATTCCCCTTACACAATGAGACCTGCAGCAGTCTTAACCTCCATTCCCACTTCACAATGAGATCTGCAGCAATGTGAACTTGCATTCCCCTTTCACGCTGAGATCTACAGCAGTCTGAACCTGCATTCACCTTTGAAACTGAGATCTACAGCAGTCTGAACCTGCATTCCCCTTTCAAACTGAGATCTACAGCAGTCTGAAGCTGCATTCCCCTTTCACATTGAGATGTACAGCAGTCAGAACATGTATTCCCCTTTCACACAGTGATCTACTGCAGTCTGAACCTGCATTCCCCTTTCACATTTAAATCTACAGCAGTCTGAACCTGCATTCCAATTTCACACTGAGATCTACAGTAGTCCGAAGCTGCCATCCTCTTTCACACTGAGATCTACAGCAATCTTAATCTGCATTTCCCTTTCACAATGTGTCCTACAGCTGACTGAACCTGCATTCCCCTTTCACACTGAGATCTAAAGCAGTCTGATCCTGCATTCCCCTTTCACACTGAGACCTGCAGCAGTCTGAAACTCCATTCCCAATTCACAATGAGATTTGCCGCAATGTGAAACTGCATTCCCCTTTCACGCTGAGATCTACAGCAGTCTGAACCTGAACTCCCCTTCCACACTGAGATCTACAGCAGTCTGAACCTGCATTCACCTTTGAAACTGAGATCTACAGCAGTCTGAACATGCATTCTCCTTTCACACTGAGATCTTCAGCAGTCTGAACCTGCATTCCCATTTCACACTGAGATCTACAGCAGTCTGAACCTGCATTCCCCTTTCTCACTGAGATCTACAATAGTTTGAACATGCATTCCACTTTCACCCAGAGGTCTGCAGCAGTCTGAACCTGCATTTTCCTTTCACACTGCGATTCACAACAGTCTGAACCTGCATTCCCCTTTCAGACTGAGATCTACAGCAGTCTGAACCTGCATTCCCCTTTCACCCTGAGATCTACAGCAGTCTGAACCTGCAATCCACTTTCACACTGAGAACTTCAGCCGTCTTTATCTGTATTCGACTTTCAAACTGAGACCAACGGCTGCCTGAACCTGTATTCCACTTTCACACTGAGATCTACAGCAGTTGAACTTGCATTCCACTTTCACAATGAGATCTATAGCAGTTGAACTTGCATTCCCTTTCACACTAAGATGTACAGCAGTCTTAACATGTATTCCCCTTTCACACAGAGATCTGCAGCAATCTGAACCTGCATTCCCTTTTCACATTTAGATCTACAGCTGTCTGAACCTGCATTCGCCTTTCACACTGAGTCCTACGGCTGCCTGAACCTGCATTCCCCTTTCACCGTGAAACCTGCAGCAGTCTGATCCTGCATTTACCTTTCACACTGAGATGTAAGCAGTCTGAACCTGCATTCCCCTTTCAAAATGAGACCTGCTGCAGTTTGAACCTCTATTCCCATTTCACACTGAGATCTGCAGCATTCTGAACCTGAACTCCCCTTTCACACCGTGATCTACGCAGTCTGGACCTGCATTCACCTTTGACACTGAGATCTACAGCAGTCTGAAACTGCATTACGCTTTCACACTGAGACCTGCAGCTGTCTGTTCCTGCATTACCCTTTCACACTGAGATCTACAGCAGTCTGAACCTGTATTCCCCTTTCACACTGAGACCTTCAGCCATTTTAATCTGCATTTCCCTTTCACACTGAGTCCAACAGCTGCCTGAACCTGCATTCCCCTTTCACACTGAGACCTACAGCAGTCTGAAGCTGCATTGCACTTTCACACTGAGATCAAAAGTAGACTGAACATGCATTCCCCTGGCACACTGAGATTTTCAGCAGTCTGAACCTGCATTCCCCTTTCACACTGAGATCTACAGCAGTCTGCAACTGAATTCCACTTTCACAGTGAGATCAACAGCAGTCTGAACCAGCATTCCCCTTTCACACTGAGATCTACAGCAGTCTGATCCTGCATTCCCCTTTCACAATGAGACCTGCAGCAGTCTGAAACTCCATTCCCAATTCACAATGAGATTTGCCGCAATGTGAAACTGCATTCCCCTTTCACGCTGAGATCTACAGCAGTCTGAACCTGCATTCACCTTTGAAACTGAGATCTACAGCAGTCTGAACATGCATTCTCCTTTCACACTGAGATCTACAGCAGTCTGAACCTGCATTCCACTTTCACACTGAGATCTTCAGCAGTCTGAACCTGCAGTCCCCTTTCACACTGAGATCTACAGCAATCTGAACCTGCATTCCCCTTTCTCACTGAGATCTACAATAGTGTGAACATGCATTCCAATTTCACCCAGAGTTCTGCAGCAGTCTGAAACTGCATTTTCCTTTCACACTGCGATTCACAACAGTCTGATCCTGCATTCCCCTTTCAGACTGAGATCTACAGCAGTCTGAACCTGCATTCCCCTTTCACCCTGAGATCTACAGCAGTCTGAACCTGCAATCCATTTTCACACTGAGAACTTCAGCGGTCTTTATCTGTATTCGACTTTCAAACTGAGACCAACGGCTGCCTGAACCTGTATTCCCCTTTCACACTGAGATCTACAGCAGTGTGAACCTGCATTCCCCTTTCACACTGAGATGTACAGCAGTCAGAACATGTATTCCCCTTTCACACAGTGATCTACTGCAGTCTGAACCTGCATTCCCCTTTCACATTTAAATCTACAGCAGTCTGAACCTGTGTTCCCCTTTCACACTGAGATCTACAGCCGTGTGAAAATGCATTCCACTTTATCCCTGAGATATACAGCAGTCTGAACGTGCATTCTCCTTTCACACTGAGATCTACAGCAGTCTGAAACTGCATTCCAATTTCACACTGAGATCTACAGTAGTCTGAAGCTGCCATCCTCTTTCACACTGAGATGTAAAGTAGTCTGAACCTGCATTCCCCTTTCACAATGAGACCTGCAGCAGTTTGAATCTCCATTCCCCTTTCACACTGAGATCTGCAGCAATGTGAACCTGCATTCCCCTTTTGCGCCGAGATCTGCAGCAGTCTGAACCTGAACTTCCCTTACACACTGAGATCTACAGCAATCTTAATCTGCATTTCCCTTTCACAACGTGTCCTACAGCAGTCTGAACCTGCATTTCCCTTTCATACTGAGATATACAGCAGTCTGACCTTGCATTCCACTTTCACACTGAGATTCACAGCAGTCTGAACCTGCATTCCCCTTTCACAAACCGATCTACAGCAGTCTGAACCTGCATTCCCCTTTAGCACAGAGATCTACAGCAGTCTGAACCTGCATTCCCCTTTCACACTGAGTCCTACAGCAGTCTGAACCTGTATTCCCTTTTCACAATGAGACCTGCAGCAGTCTGAACATGCATTCCCTTTTCACACTGAGATCTACAGCATTGTGAACCGGCATTCCCCTTTCACACTGAGAAGTACAGCAGTGTGAACATGCATTCCACTTTCACCCAGAGTTCTGCAGCAGTCTGAACCTGCATTTTCCTTTCACAATGAGATTCACAGCAGTCTGAACCTGCATTCCACTTTCACAGTGAGATCAACAGCAGTCTAAACCTGCATTCCCCTGTCACACTGAGACCTACAGCAGTCTGAATCTGCATTGCACCTTCACACTGAGATCTATAGTAGTCTGAACTTGTATTCCCCTTTCACCCTGAGATCTACAGCAGTGTGAACCTGCATTCCCATTTCACAATGTGACCTACAGCAGTCTGAACCTGCATTTTCCTTTCACAATGAGATTCACAGCAGTCTGAACCTGCATTCCACTTTCACAGTGAGATCTACAGCAGTCAGAACCTGCATTCCCCTTACACAATGAGACCTGCAGCAGTCTGAACCTCCATTCCCACTTCACAATGAGATCTGCAGCAATGTGAACCTGTATTCCCCTTTCACGCTGAGATCTACAGCAGTCTGAACCTGCATTCACCTTTGAAACTGAGATCTACAGCAGTCTGAACCTGCATTCCCCTTTCACACTGAGATCTACAGCAGTCTGAACCTGCATTTCCCTTTCACACTGAGATCTACAGCAGTGTGAACCTGCATTTCCCTTTCACACTGAGATGTACAGCAGTGTGAACATGCATTGCACTTTCACCCAGAGTTCTGCAGCACTCTGATACAGCATTTTCCTTTCACACTGAGATTCACAGCAGTCTGAACCTGCATTCCACTTTCACAGTGAGATCAACAGCAGTCTAAACCTGCATTCCCCTTTCACACTGAGATCTACAGCAGTATGAACCTGTCTTCCCCTTTCACACTTAGATCTACAGCAGTATGACCCTGCATTCCCCTTTCCCACAAAGATCAACAGCAGTCTGAACCTGCATTCCCCTTTCAAACTGAGATCTACAGAAGTCTGAACTTCCATTCCACATTCAGACTGAGATCTACAGCAGTCTGAACCTGCATTCCTCTTTCACAATGAGATCTTCAGCAGTCTGAAATTCCATTCCACATTCAGACTGAGATCTGCAGCATTCTGAACCTGCATTCCTCTTTCACACTGAGATCTTCAGCAGTCTGAACCGTCATTCCCCTTTCACACTGAGACCTACAGCTGACTGTACCGGTATCCCCTTTCATACTGCGATCTACATCAGTATGATCCTGCATTCCCTTTTGACACTGAGATCTGCAGCAGTCTGAACCTGCATTCCCCTTTCACACTGAGAAATTCAGCTGTCTTAATATGCATTCCCCTTTGACAATGAAATCTACGGCTGCCTGAACCTGCATTCACCTTTCACACGGAGAAATTCAGCCGTCTTAATCTGCATTCCTCTTTCACACTGAGATCTGCAGCAGCCGGAACATGTATTCCCCTTTCACACTGAGATCTACAGCAGTCTGAACCTGCATTCCCCTTTCACATTTAGATCTCCAGCAGTCTGAACCTGCATTCTCCTTTCACACTGATATCTACAGCAGTCTGAACCTGCATTTCCCTTTCACACTGAGATCTACAGCAGTCTGAACCTGCATTTCCCTTTCACACTTAGATCTACAGCAGTCTGAACCTGCATTCCCCATTCACATTGAGATCTACAGCAGGCAGAACCTGCATTCCCCTTACACAATGAGACCTGCAGCAGTCTGAACCTCCATTCCCACTTCACAATGAGATCTGCAGCAATGTGAACTTGCATTCCCCTTTCACGCTGAGATCTACAGCAGTCTGAACCTGCATTCACCTTTGAAACTGAGATCTACAGCAGTCTGAACCTGCATTCCCCTTTCAAACTGAGATCTACAGCAGTCTGAAGCTGCATTCCCCTTTCACATTGAGATGTACAGCAGTCAGAACATGTATTCCCCTTTCACACAGTGATCTACTGCAGTCTGAACCTGCATTCCCCTTTCACATTTAAATCTACAGCAGTCTGAACCTGCATTCCAATTTCACACTGAGATCTACAGTAGTCCGAAGCTGCCATCCTCTTTCACACTGAGATCTACAGCAATCTTAATCTGCATTTCCCTTTCACAATGTGTCCTACAGCTGACTGAACCTGCATTCCCCTTTCACACTGAGATCTAAAGCAGTCTGATCCTGCATTCCCCTTTCACACTGAGACCTGCAGCAGTCTGAAACTCCATTCCCAATTCACAATGAGATTTGCCGCAATGTGAAACTGCATTCCCCTTTCACGCTGAGATCTACAGCAGTCTGAACCTGAACTCCCCTTCCACACTGAGATCTACAGCAGTCTGAACCTGCATTCACCTTTGAAACTGAGATCTACAGCAGTCTGAACATGCATTCTCCTTTCACACTGAGATCTTCAGCAGTCTGAACCTGCATTCCCATTTCACATTGAGATCTACAGCAGTCTGAACCTGCAATCCCCTTTCACACTGAGATCTACAGCAGTCTGAACCTGCATTCCCCTTTCTCACTGAGATCTACAATAGTTTGAACATGCATTCCACTTTCACCCAGAGGTCTGCAGCAGTCTGAACCTGCATTTTCCTTTCACACTGCGATTCACAACAGTCTGAACCTGCATTCCCCTTTCAGACTGAGATCTACAGCAGTCTGAACCTGCATTCCCCTTTCACCCTGAGATCTACAGCAGTCTGAACCTGCAATCCACTTTCACACTGAGAACTTCAGCCGTCTTTATCTGTATTCGACTTTCAAACTGAGACCAACGGCTGCCTGAACCTGTATTCCACTTTCACACTGAGATCTACAGCAGTTGAACTTGCATTCCACTTTCACAATGAGATCTATAGCAGTTGAACTTGCATTCCCTTTCACACTAAGATGTACAGCAGTCTTAACATGTATTCCCCTTTCACACAGAGATCTGCAGCAATCTGAACCTGCATTCCCTTTTCACATTTAGATCTACAGCTGTCTGAACCTGCATTCGCCTTTCACACTGAGTCCTACGGCTGCCTGAACCTGCATTCCCCTTTCACCGTGAAACCTGCAGCAGTCTGATCCTGCATTTACCTTTCACACTGAGATGTAAGCAGTCTGAACCTGCATTCCCCTTTCAAAATGAGACCTGCTGCAGTTTGAACCTCTATTCCCATTTCACACTGAGATCTGCAGCATTCTGAACCTGAACTCCCCTTTCACACCGTGATCTACGCAGTCTGGACCTGCATTCACCTTTGACACTGAGATCTACAGCAGTCTGAAACTGCATTACGCTTTCACACTGAGACCTGCAGCTGTCTGTTCCTGCATTACCCTTTCACACTGAGATCTACAGCAGTCTGAACCTGTATTCCCCTTTCACACTGAGACCTTCAGCCATTTTAATCTGCATTTCCCTTTCACACTGAGTCCAACAGCTGCCTGAACCTGCATTCCCCTTTCACACTGAGACCTACAGCAGTCTGAAGCTGCATTGCACTTTCACACTGAGATCAAAAGTAGACTGAACATGCATTCCCCTGGCACACTGAGATTTTCAGCAGTCTGAACCTGCATTCCCCTTTCACACTGAGATCTACAGCAGTCTGCAACTGAATTCCACTTTCACAGTGAGATCAACAGCAGTCTGAACCAGCATTCCCCTTTCACACTGAGATCTACAGCAGTCTGATCCTGCATTCCCCTTTCACAATGAGACCTGCAGCAGTCTGAAACTCCATTCCCAATTCACAATGAGATTTGCCGCAATGTGAAACTGCATTCCCCTTTCACGCTGAGATCTACAGCAGTCTGAACCTGCATTCACCTTTGAAACTGAGATCTACAGCAGTCTGAACATGCATTCTCCTTTCACACTGAGATCTACAGCAGTCTGAACCTGCATTCCACTTTCACACTGAGATCTTCAGCAGTCTGAACCTGCATTCCCCTTTCACACTGAGATCTACAGCAATCTGAACCTGCATTCCCCTTTCTCACTGAGATCTACAATAGTGTGAACATGCATTCCAATTTCACCCAGAGTTCTGCAGCAGTCTGAAACTGCATTTTCCTTTCACACTGCGATTCACAACAGTCTGATCCTGCATTCCCCTTTCAGACTGAGATCTACAGCAGTCTGAACCTGCATTCCCCTTTCACCCTGAGATCTACAGCAGTCTGAACCTGCAATCCATTTTCACACTGAGAACTTCAGCGGTCTTTATCTGTATTCGACTTTCAAACTGAGACCAACGGCTGCCTGAACCTGTATTCCCCTTTCACACTGAGATCTACAGCAGTGTGAACCTGCATTCCCCTTTCACACTGAGATGTACAGCAGTCAGAACATGTATTCCCCTTTCACACAGTGATCTACTGCAGTCTGAACCTGCATTCCCCTTTCACATTTAAATCTACAGCAGTCTGAACCTGTGTTCCCCTTTCACACTGAGATCTACAGCCGTGTGAAAATGCATTCCACTTTATCCCTGAGATATACAGCAGTCTGAACGTGCATTCTCCTTTCACACTGAGATCTACAGCAGTCTGAAACTGCATTCCAATTTCACACTGAGATCTACAGTAGTCTGAAGCTGCCATCCTCTTTCACACTGAGATGTAAAGTAGTCTGAACCTGCATTCCCCTTTCACAATGAGACCTGCAGCAGTTTGAATCTCCATTCCCCTTTCACACTGAGATCTGCAGCAATGTGAACCTGCATTCCCCTTTTGCGCCGAGATCTGCAGCAGTCTGAACCTGAACTTCCCTTACACACTGAGATCTACAGCAATCTTAATCTGCATTTCCCTTTCACAACGTGTCCTACAGCAGTCTGAACCTGCATTTCCCTTTCATACTGAGATATACAGCAGTCTGACCTTGCATTCCACTTTCACACTGAGATTCACAGCAGTCTGAACCTGCATTCCCCTTTCACAAACCGATCTACAGCAGTCTGAACCTGCATTCCCCTTTAGCACAGAGATCTACAGCAGTCTGAACCTGCATTCCCCTTTCACACTGAGTCCTACAGCAGTCTGAACCTGTATTCCCTTTTCACAATGAGACCTGCAGCAGTCTGAACATGTATTCCCTTTTCACACTGAGATCTACAGCATTGTGAACCGGCATTCCCCTTTCACACTGAGAAGTACAGCAGTGTGAACATGCATTCCACTTTCACCCAGAGTTCTGCAGCAGTCTGAACCTGCATTTTCCTTTCACAATGAGATTCACAGCAGTCTGAACCTGCATTCCACTTTCACAGTGAGATCAACAGCAGTCTAAACCTGCATTCCCCTGTCACACTGAGACCTACAGCAGTCTGAATCTGCATTGCACCTTCACACTGAGATCTATAGTAGTCTGAACTTGTATTCCCCTTTCACCCTGAGATCTACAGCAGTGTGAACCTGCATTCCCATTTCACAATGTGACCTACAGCAGTCTGAACCTGCATTTTCCTTTCACAATGAGATTCACAGCAGTCTGAACCTGCATTCCACTTTCACAGTGAGATCTACAGCAGTCAGAACCTGCATTCCCCTTACACAATGAGACCTGCAGCAGTCTGAACCTCCATTCCCACTTCACAATGAGATCTGCAGCAATGTGAACCTGTATTCCCCTTTCACGCTGAGATCTACAGCAGTCTGAACCTGCATTCACCTTTGAAACTGAGATCTACAGCAGTCTGAACCTGCATTCCCCTTTCACACTGAGATCTACAGCAGTCTGAACCTGCATTTCCCTTTCACACTGAGATCTACAGCAGTGTGAACCTGCATTACCCTTTCACACTGAGATGTACAGCAGTGTGAACATGCATTGCACTTTCACCCAGAGTTCTGCAGCACTCTGATACAGCATTTTCCTTTCACACTGAGATTCACAGCAGTCTGAACCTGCATTCCACTTTCACAGTGAGATCAACAGCAGTCTAAACCTGCATTCCCCTTTCACACTGAGATCTACAGCAGTATGAACCTGTATTCCATTTTCACTGTGAGACCTGCAGCAGTCTGAAGCTGCATTCCCCTTTCAGACCGAGATCTACAGAATTCTGATCCTGCATTCCCCTTTCACACTGAGATCTACAGCAGTCTGAACCTGCATTCCCCTTTCACACTGAGATCTACAACAGAATGAACTTTCACTCCACTTTCTCCCTGAGATCTACAGCAGTCTGAACGTGCATTCTTATTTCACACTGAGATCTACAGCAGTCTGAACCTGCGTTGCACTTTCACAATGAGGTCTACAGCAATGTGAACCTGCATTCCCCTTTCACACTGAGACCTGCAGCAGTCTGAACATGTATAAGCCTTTCACACTACAGCAGTGTGAACCTGCATTCCCCTTTCACACTGAGATGTACAGCAGTCTGAACATGAATTCCCCATTCACACTGAGATCTACAGCAGTATGAACGTGCATTCACCTTTCACTTGTAGATCTACATCAGTCTGAACCTGCATTCCCCTTTCACACTGAGATGTACAACAGAGTGAACATGCATTCCACTTTCTCCCGGAGATCTACAGCAGTCTGAACCTGCATTCCACTTTCACACTGAGATCTACAGCAGTCTGAACCTGCATTCCCCTTTCATACTGAGATCTACAACAGAGTGAACATGCATTCCACTTCCTCCCTGAGATCTACAGCAGTGTGAACCTGCATTCCCCTTTCACATTTTGATCTTCAGCAGTCTCAACCTGCATTCCCCTTTCACACTGAGACCGACAGCAGTCTGAATCTGCATTGCACCTTCACACTGAGATCTATAGTAGTCTGAACATGTATTCCCCTTTCACCCTGAGATCTACAGCAGTGTGAACCTGCATTCCCATTTCACAATGTGACCTACAGCAGTTTGAACCTGCATTCCACTTTCACACTTAGATCTACAGCAGTCTGAACCTGCATTCCCCATTCACATTGAGATCTACAGCAGTCAGAACCTGCATTCCCCTTACGCAATGAGAACTGCAGCAGTCTGAACCTCCATTCCCACTTCACAATGAGATCTGCAGCAATGTGAACCTGCATTCCCCTTTCACGCTGAGATCTACAGCAGTCTGAACCTGCATTCACCTTTGAAACTGAGATCTACAGCAGTCTGAACCTGCATTCCCCTTTCACACTGAGATCTACAGCAGTCTGAACCTGCATTTCCCTTTCACACTGAGATCTACAGCAGTGTGAACCTGCATTTCCCTTTCACACTGAGATGTACAGCAGTGTGAACATGCATTGCAGTTTCACCGCGTGTTCTGCAGCACTCTGAAACAGCATTTTCCTTTCACACTGAGATTCACAGCAGTCTGAACCTGCATTCCACTTTCACAGTGAGACCAACAGCAGTCTAAACCTGCCTTCCCCTTTCACACTGAGATCTACAGCAGTATGCACCTGTATTCCATTTTCACTGTGAGACCTGCAGCAGTCTGAACATGTATAAGCCTTTCACACTGAGATCTACAGCAGTGTGAACCTGCATTCCCCTTTCACACTGAGATGTACAGCAGTCTGAACATGAATTCCCCATTCACACTGAGATCTACAGCAGTATGAACGTGCATTCACCTTTCACTTGTAGATCTACAGCAGTCTGAACCTGCATTCCCCTTTCACACTGAGATCTACAACAGAGTGAACATGCATTCCACTTTCTCCCTGAGATCTACAGCAGTCTGAACCTGCATTCCACTTTCACACTGAGATCTACAGCAGTGTGAACCTGCATTCCCCTTTCACACTGAGATCTACAACAGAGTGAACATGCATTCCACTTCCTCCCTGAGATCTACAGCAGTGTGAACCTGCATTCCCCTTTCACATTTAGATCTTCAGCAGTCTCAACCTGCATTCCCCTTTCACACTGAGACCTACAGCCGTCTGAATCTGCATTGCACCTTCACACTGAGATCTATAGTAGTCTGAACATGTATTCCCCTTTCACCCTGAGATCTACAGCAGTGTGAACCTGCATTCCACTTTCACACTTAGATCTACAGCAGTCTGAACCTGCATTCTCCTTTCACATTGAGACCTACAGCAGTCTGAACCTGCATTCCCCTTTCACACTGAGATCTCCAGCAGTCTGAACATGTATTCCCCTTTCACACTGAGATCTACAGCAGTGTGAATCTGCATTCCCCTTTCACAGTGAGATCTACAGCAGTCTGAACCTGCATCCCCCTTTCACAGTGAGATCTACAGCAGTCTGAACATTTATTCCCCTTTCACACAGACCTACAGCAGAGTGAACCTGCATTCCCCTTTCACACTGAGATCTCCAGCAGTCTGAACCTGCATTCCCCTTTCACTCTGAGATCTACAGCAGTGTGAACCTGCATTCCCCTTTCACAGTGACATCTACAGCAGTCTGAACATGTATTCCCATTTCACACTGAGATCTACAGCAGTCTGGACCTGCATTCCCCTTTCACACTCAGTCCTACGGCTGCATAACCTGCATTCCCCCACTCACACTGAGAATTTCATCCGTCTTAATCTGCATTCCCCTTTCACACTGAGTCCTACGGCTGCCTGAACCTGCATTACCCTTTCACGCTGAGACCTACAGCAGTCTGAACCTGCATTCAACTTTCACTCTGAGATCTACAGTAGTCTGAACCTGCATTGCCCTTTCACACTGAGACAACAGCAGTATGACCCTGCATTCACCTTTCACACTGAGATCTACAGCAATTGAACTTGCATTCCACTTTCACACTGAGATCTACAGCAGTTGAACTTGCATTCCACTTTCACAATGAGATCTATAGCAGTTGAACTTGCATTCCCTTTCACACTAAGATGTACAGCAGTCTTAATATGTATTCCCCTTTCACACAGAGATCTGCAGCAATCTGAACCTGCATTCCCTTTTCACATTTAGATCTACAGCTGTCTGACCCTGCATTCGCCTTTCACACTGAGTCCTACGGCTGCCTGAACCTGCATTCCCCTTTCACCGTGAAACCTGCAGCAGTCTGATCCTGCATTTACCTTTCACACTGAGATGTAAGCAGTCTGAACCTGCATTCCCCTTTCAAAATGAGACCTGCTGCAGTTTGAACCTCTATTCCCATTTCACACTGAGATCTGCAGCATTCTGAGCCTGAACTCCCCTTTCACACCGTGATCTACGCAGTCTGGACCTGCATTCCCCTTTCACATTTAGATCTTCAGCAGTCTCAACCTGCATTCCCCTTTCACACTGAGACCTACAGCAGTCTGAATCTGCATTGCACCTTCACACTGAGATCTATAGTAGTCTGAACATGTATTCCCCTTTCACCCTGAGATCTACAGCAGTGTGAACCTGCATTCCCATTTCACAATGTGACCTACAGCAGTCTGAACCTGCATTCCCCTTTCATATTGAGATCTACAGCAGTCAGAACCTGCATTCCCCTTACACAAGAGACCTGCAGCAGTCTGAACCTCCATTCCCACTTCACAATGAGATCAGCAGCAATGTGAACCTGCATTCCCCTTGCACGCTGAGATCTACAGCCCTCTGAACCTGAACTCCCCGTCCACACTGAGATCTACAGCAGTCTGAACCTGCATTCACCTTTGAAACTGAGATCTACAGCAGTCTGATCCTGCATTCCCCTTTCACAATGAGACCTGCAGCAGTCTGAAACTCCATTCCCCATTCACAATGAGATTTGCCGCAATGTGAAACTGCATTCCCCTTTCACGCTGAGATCTACAGCAGTCTGAACCTGCATTCACCTTTGAAACTGAGATCTACAGCAGTCTGAACATGCATTCTCCTTTCACACTGAGATCTACAGCAGTCTGAACCTGCATTCCACTTTCACACTGAGATCTTCAGCAGTCTGAACCTGCATTCCCCTTTCACACTGAGATCTACAGCAATCTGAACCTGCATTCCCCTTTCTCACTGAGATCTACAATAGTGTGAACATGCATTCCACTTTCACCCAGAGTTCTGCAGCAGTCTGAAACTGCATTTTCCTTTCACACTGCGATTCACAACAGTCTGATCCTGCATTCCCCTTTCAGACTGAGATCTACAGCAGTCTGAACCTGCATTCCCCTTTCACCCTGAGATCTACAGCAGTCTGAACCTGCAATCCATTTTCACACTGACAACTTCAGCGGTCTTTATCTGTATTCGACTTTCAAACTGAGACCAACGGCTGCCTGAACCTGTATTCCCCTTTCACACTGAGATCTACATCAGTGTGAACCTGCATTCCCCTTTCACATTGAGATGTACAGCAGTCAGAACATGTATTCCCCTTTCACACAGTGATCTACTGCAGTCTGAACCTGCATTCCCCTTTCACATTTAAATCTACAGCAGTCTGAACCTGTGTTCCCCTTTCACACTGAGATCTACAGCCGTGTGAAAATACATTCCACTTTATCCCTGAGATATACAGCAGTCTGAACGTGCATTCTCCTTTCACACTGAGATCTGCAGCAGTCTGAACCTGCATTCCACTTTCACACTGAGATCTACAGTAGTCTGAAGCTGCCATCCTCTTTCACACTGACATGTGCAGCAGTCTGAACTTGCATTCCCCTTTCACAATGAGACCTGCAGCAGTTTGAACCTCCATTCCCCTTTCAAACTGAGATCTGCAGCAATGTGAACCTGCATTCCCCTTTTGCGCCGAGATCTGCAGCAGTCTGAACCTGAACTCCCCTTACACACTGAGATCTACAGCAATCTTAATCTGCATTTCCCTTTCACAATGTGTCCTACAGCAGTCTGAACCTGCATTCCCCTTTCACACTGAGATATACAGCAGTCTGACCCTGCATTCCACTTTCACACTGAGATCAACAGCAGTCTGAACCTGCATTCCCCTTTCACAAACCGATCTACAGCAGTCTGAACCTGCATTCCCCTTTAGCACTGAGATCTACAGCAGTCTGAACCTGCATTCCCCTTTCACACTGAGTCCTACAGCAGTCTGAACCTGTATTCCCTTTTCACAATGAGACCTGCAGCAGTCTGAACATGTATTCCCCTTTCACACTGAGATCTACAGCATTGTGAACCTGCATTCCCCTTTCACACTGAGATGTACAGCAGTGTGAACATGCATTCCACTTTCACCCAGAGTTCTGCAGCAGTCTGAACGTGCATTTTCCTTTCACAATGAGATTCACAGCAGTCTGAACCTGCATTCCACTTTCGCAGTGAGATCAACAGCAGTCTAAACCTGCATTCCCCTGTCACACTGAGACCTACAGAAGTCTGAATCTGCATTGCAACTTCACACTGAGATCTATAGTAGTCAGAACATGTATTCCCCTTTCACCCTCAGATCTACAGTAGTGTTAACCGGCATTCCCATTTCACAATGTGACCTACAGCAGTCTGAACCTGCATTTTCCTTTCACAATGAGATTCACAGCAGTCTGAACCTGCATTCCACTTTCACAGTGAGATCTACAGCAGTCAGAACCTGCATTCCCCTTACACAATGAGACCTGCAGCAGTCTGAACCTCCATTCCCACTTCACAATGAGATCTGCAGCAATGTGAACCTGCATTCCCCTTTCACGCTGAGATCTACAGCAGTCTGAACCTGCATTCACCTTTGAAACTGAGATCTACAGCAGTGTGAACCTGCATTCCACTTTCACACTGAGATCTACAGCAGTCTGAACCTGCATTTCCCTTTCGCACTGAGATCTACAGCAGTGTGAACCTGCATTTCCCTTTCACACTGAGATGTACAGCAGTGTGAACATGCGTTGCACTTTCACCCAGAGTTCTGCAGCACTCTGATACAGCATTTTCCTTTCACACTGAGATTCACAGCAGTCTGAACCTGCATTCCACTTTCACAGTGAGATCAACAGCAGTCTAAACCTGCCTTCCCCTTTCACACTGAGATCTACAGCAGTATGAACCTGTATTCCATTTTCACTGTGAGACCTGCAGCAGTCTGAAGCTGCATTCCCCTTTCAGACCGAGATCTACAGAATTCTGATCCTGCATTCCCCTTTCACACTGAGATCTACAGCAGTCTGAACCTGCATTCCCCTTTCACACTGAGATCTACAACAGAATGAACTTTCACTCCACTTTCTCCCTGAGATCTACAGCAGTCTGAACGTGCATTCTTATTTCACACTGAGATCTACAGCAGTCTGAACCTGCGTTGCACTTTCACAATGAGGTCTACAGCAATGTGAACCTGCATTCCCCTTTCACACTGAGACCTGCAGCAGTCTGAACATGTATAAGCCTTTCACACTACAGCAGTGTGAACCTGCATTCCCCTTTCACACTGAGATGTACAGCAGTCTGAACATGAATTCCCCATTCACACTGAGATCTACAGCAGTATGAACGTGCATTCACCTTTCACTTGTAGATCTACATCAGTCTGAACCTGCATTCCCCTTTCACACTGAGATGTACAACAGAGTGAACATGCATTCCACTTTCTCCCTGAGATCTACAGCAGTCTGAACCTGCATTCCACTTTCACACTGAGATCTACAGCAGTCTGAACCTGCATTCCCCTTTCATACTGAGATCTACAACAGAGTGAACATGCATTCCACTTCCTCCCTGAGATCTACAGCAGTGTGAACCTGCATTCCCCTTTCACATTTTGATCTTCAGCAGTCTCAACCTGCATTCCCCTTTCACACTGAGACCGACAGCAGTCTGAATCTGCATTGCACCTTCACACTGAGATCTATAGTAGTCTGAACATGTATTCCCCTTTCACCCTCAGATCTACAGCAGTGTGAACCTGCATTCCCATTTCACAATGTGACCTACAGCAGTTTGAACCTGCATTCCACTTTCACACTTAGATCTACAGCAGTCTGAACCTGCATTCCCCATTCACATTGAGATCTACAGCAGTCAGAACCTGCATTCCCCTTACGCAATGAGACCTGCAGCAGTCTGAACCTCCATTCCCACTTCACAATGAGATCTGCAGCAATGTGAACCTGCATTCCCCTTTCACGCTGAGATCTACAGCAGTCTGAACCTGCATTCACCTTTGAAACTGAGATCTACAGCAGTCTGAACCTGCATTCCCCTTTCACACTGAGATCTACAGCAGTCTGAACCTGCATTTCCCTTTCACACTGAGATCTACAGCAGTGTGAACCTGCATTTCCCTTTCACACTGAGATGTACAGCAGTGTGAACATGCATTGCAGTTTCACCCCGAGTTCTGCAGCACTCTGAAACAGCATTTTCCTTTCACACTGAGATTCACAGCAGTCTGAACCTGCATTCCACTTTCACAGTGAGACCAACAGCAGTCTAAACCTGCCTTCCCCTTTCACACTGAGATCTACAGCAGTATGCACCTGTATTCCATTTTCACTGTGAGACCTGCAGCAGTCTGAACATGTATAAGCCTTTCACACTGAGATCTACAGCAGTGTGAACCTGCATTCCCCTTTCACACTGAGATGTACAGCAGTCTGAACATGAATTCCCCATTCACACTGAGATCTACAGCAGTATGAACGTGCATTCACCTTTCACTTGTAGATCTACAGCAGTCTGAACCTGCATTCCCCTTTCACACTGAGATCTACAACAGAGTGAACATGCATTCCACTTTCTCCCTGAGATCTACAGCAGTCTGAACCTGCATTCCACTTTCACACTGAGATCTACGGAAGTCTGAACCTGCATTCCTCTTTCACACTGAGATGTAAGCAGTCTGAACCTGCATTCCCCTTTCAAAATGAGACCTGCTGCAGTTTGAACCTCTATTCCCATTTCACACTGAGATCTGCAGCATTCTGAACCTGAACTCCCCTTTCACACTGAGATCTACAGCAGTCTGAACCTGCATGACCCTTTCACACTGAGATCTACAGCAGTCTGAACCTGAATTCCCCTTTCACACTGAGATCTACGGCAGTGTGAACATGCATTCCACTTTCACACTGAGATCTACTGCACTATGAACCTGCATTCCCCTTTCACAATGAGACCTGCAGCAGTCTGAACCTCCATTCCCACTTCACAATGAGATCTGCAGCAATGTGAACATGCATTCCCCTTTCACGCTGAGATCTACAGCCCTCTGAACCTGAACTCCCCATCCACACTGAGGTCTACAGCAGTCTGAACCTGCATTCCCCTTTCACTCTGAGACCTGCAGCAGTCTGACCATGTATTCCCGTTTCACACTGAGATCTACTGCTGTGTGAACCTGCATTCCCTTTCACACTGAGATGTACAGCAGTCTGAACCTGCATTCACCTTTGTCACTGAGATTTACAGCAGTTGGAACATGTATTCCCCTTTCACACTGAGATCTACAGCAGTTGAACTTGCATTCCACTTTCATACTGAGATCTACAGCAGTTGAACTTGCATTCCCCTTTCACTCCGAGCCCTGCAGCTGTCTGAACCTGCATTCCACTTTAACACTGTGATCTACAGCAGTATGACCCTGCATTCCCTTTTCACACTGAGACCTACAGCAGTCTGAACCTGCATTCCCCTTTCACACTGAGATCTCCAGCAGTCTGAACATGTATTCCCCTTTCACACTGAGATCTACAGCAGTGTGAATCTGCATTCCCCTTTCACAGTGAGATCTACAGCAGTCTGAACCTGCATCCCCCTTTCACAGTGAGATCTACAGCAGTCTGAACATTTATTCCCCTTTCACACAGACCTACAGCAGAGTGAACCTGCATTCCCCTTTCACACTGAGATCTCCAGCAGTCTGAACCTGCATTCCCCTTTCACTCTGAGATCTACAGCAGTGTGAACCTGCATTCCCCTTTCACAGTGACATCTACAGCAGTCTGAACATGTATTCCCATTTCACACTGAGATCTACAGCAGTCTGGACCTGCATTCCCCTTTCACACTCAGTCCTACGGCTGCATAACCTGCATTCCCCACTCACACTGAGAATTTCATCCGTCTTAATCTGCATTCCCCTTTCACACTGAGTCCTACGGCTGCCTGAACCTGCATTACCCTTTCACGCTGAGACCTACAGCAGTCTGAACCTGCATTCAACTTTCACTCTGAGATCTACAGTAGTCTGAACCTGCATTGCCCTTTCACACTGAGACAACAGCAGTATGACCCTGCATTCACCTTTCACACTGAGATCTACAGCAATTGAACTTGCATTCCACTTTCACACTGAGATCTACAGCAGTTGAACTTGCATTCCACTTTCACAATGAGATCTATAGCAGTTGAACTTGCATTCCCTTTCACACTAAGATGTACAGCAGTCTTAATATGTATTCCCCTTTCACACAGAGATCTGCAGCAATCTGAACCTGCATTCCCTTTTCACATTTAGATCTACAGCTGTCTGACCCTGCATTCGCCTTTCACACTGAGTCCTACGGCTGCCTGAACCTGCATTCCCCTTTCACCGTGAAACCTGCAGCAGTCTGATCCTGCATTTACCTTTCACACTGAGATGTAAGCAGTCTGAACCTGCATTCCCCTTTCAAAATGAGACCTGCTGCAGTTTGAACCTCTATTCCCATTTCACACTGAGATCTGCAGCATTCTGAGCCTGAACTCCCCTTTCACACCGTGATCTACGCAGTCTGGACCTGCATTCACCTTTGACACTGAGATCTACAGCAGTCTGAAACTGCATTACGCTTTCACACTGAGACCTGCAGCTGTCTGTTCCTGCATTACCCTTTCACACTGAGATCTACAGCAGTCTGAACCTGTATTCCCCTTTCACACTGAGACCTTCAGCCATTTTAATCTGCATTTCCCTTTCACACTGAGTCCAACAGCTGCCTGAACCTGCATTCCCCTTTCACACTGAGACCTACAGCAGTCTGAAGCTGCATTGCACTTTCACACTGAGATCAAAAGTAGACTGAACATGCATTCCCCTGGCACACTGAGATTTTCAGCAGTCTGAACCTGCATTCCCCTTTCACACTGAGATCTACAGCAGTCTGCAACTGAATTCCACTTTCACAGTGAGATCAACAGCAGTCTGAACCGGCATTCCCCTTTCACACTGAGATCTACAGCAGTCTGATCCTGCATTCCCCTTTCACAATGAGACCTGCAGCAGTCTGAAACTCCATTCCCAATTCACAATGAGATTTGCCGCAATGTGAAACTGCATTCCCCTTTCACGCTGAGATCTACAGCAGTCTGAACCTGCATTCACCTTTCACACTGAGATCTTCAGCAGTCTGAACCTGCATTCCCCTTTCACACTGAGATCTACAGCAATCTGAACCTGCATTCCCCTTTCTCACTGAGATCTCCAGCAGTCTGAACATGTATTCCCCTTTCACACTGAGATCTACAGCAGTGTGAATCTGCATTCCCCTTTCACAGTGAGATCTACAGCAGTCTGAACCTGCATCCCCCTTTCACAGTGAGATCTACAGCAGTCTGAACATTTATTCCCCTTTCACACAGACCTACAGCAGAGTGAACCTGCATTCCCCTTTCACACTGAGATCTCCAGCAGTCTGAACCTGCATTCCCCTTTCACTCTGAGATCTACAGCAGTGTGAACCTGCATTCCCCTTTCACAGTGACATCTACAGCAGTCTGAACATGTATTCCCATTTCACACTGAGATCTACAGCAGTCTGGACCTGCATTCCCCTTTCACACTCAGTCCTACGGCTGCATAACCTGCATTCCCCACTCACACTGAGAATTTCATCCGTCTTAATCTGCATTCCCCTTTCACACTGAGTCCTACGGCTGCCTGAACCTGCATTACCCTTTCACGCTGAGACCTACAGCAGTCTGAACCTGCATTCAACTTTCACTCTGAGATCTACAGTAGTCTGAACCTGCATTGCCCTTTCACACTGAGACAACAGCAGTATGACCCTGCATTCACCTTTCACACTGAGATCTACAGCAATTGAACTTGCATTCCACTTTCACACTGAGATCTACAGCAGTTGAACTTGCATTCCACTTTCACAATGAGATCTATAGCAGTTGAACTTGCATTCCCTTTCACACTAAGATGTACAGCAGTCTTAATATGTATTCCCCTTTCACACAGAGATCTGCAGCAATCTGAACCTGCATTCCCTTTTCACATTTAGATCTACAGCTGTCTGACCCTGCATTCGCCTTTCACACTGAGTCCTACGGCTGCCTGAACCTGCATTCCCCTTTCACCGTGAAACCTGCAGCAGTCTGATCCTGCATTTACCTTTCACACTGAGATGTAAGCAGTCTGAACCTGCATTCCCCTTTCAAAATGAGACCTGCTGCAGTTTGAACCTCTATTCCCATTTCACACTGAGATCTGCAGCATTCTGAGCCTGAACTCCCCTTTCACACCGTGATCTACGCAGTCTGGACCTGCATTCACCTTTGACACTGAGATCTACAGCAGTCTGAAACTGCATTACGCTTTCACACTGAGACCTGCAGCTGTCTGTTCCTGCATTACCCTTTCACACTGAGATCTACAGCAGTCTGAACCTGTATTCCCCTTTCACACTGAGACCTTCAGCCATTTTAATCTGCATTTCCCTTTCACACTGAGTCCAACAGCTGCCTGAACCTGCATTCCCCTTTCACACTGAGACCTACAGCAGTCTGAAGCTGCATTGCAATTTCACACTGAGATCAAAAGTAGACTGAACATGCATTCCCCTGGCACACTGAGATTTTCAGCAGTCTGAATCTGCATTCCCCTTTCACACTGAGATCTACAGCAGTCTGCAACTGAATTCCACTTTCACAGTGAGATCAACAGCAGTCTGAACCGGCATTCCCCTTTCACACTGAGATCTACAGCAGTCTGATCCTGCATTCCCCTTTCACAATGAGACCTGCAGCAGTCTGAAACTCCATTCCCAATTCACAATGAGATTTGCCGCAATGTGAAACTGCATTCCCCTTTCACGCTGAGATCTACAGCAGTCTGAACCTGCATTCACCTTTGAAACTGAGATCTACAGCAGTCTGAACATGCATTCTCCTTTCACACTGAGATCTACAGCAGTCTGAACCTGCATTCCACTTTCACACTGAGATCTTCAGCAGTCTGAACCTGCATTCCCCTTTCACACTGAGATCTGCAGCAATCTGAACCTGCATTCCCCTTTCTCACTGAGATCTACAATAGTGTGAACATGCATTCCACTTTCACCCAGAGTTCTGCAGCAGTCTGAAACTGCATTTTCCTTTCACACTGCGATTCACAACAGTCTGATCCTGCATTCCCCTTTCAGACTGAGATCTACAGCAATCTTAATCTGCATTTCCCTTTCACAACGTGTCCTACAGCAGTCTGAACCTGCATTCCCCTTTCATACTGAGATATACAGCAGTCTGACCCTGCATTCCACTTTCACACTGAGATCCACAGCAGTCTGAACCTGCATTCCCCTTTCACAAACCGATCTACAGCAGTCTGAACCTGCATTCCCCTTTAGCACAGAGATCTACAGCAGTCTGAACCTGCATTCCCCTTTCACACTGAGTCCTACAGCAGTCTGAACCTGTATTCCCTTTTCACAATGAGACCTGCAGCAGTCTGAACATGTATTCCCTTTTCACACTGAGATCTACAGCATTGTGAACCGGCATTCCCCTTTCACACTGAGAAGTACAGCAGTGTGAACATGCATTCCACTTTCACCCAGAGTTCTGCAGCAGTCTGAACCTGCATTTTCCTTTCACAATGAGATTCACAGCAGTCTGAACCTGCATTCCACTTTCACAGTGAGATCAACAGCAGTCTAAACCTGCATTCCCCTGTCACACTGAGACCTACAGCAGTCTGAATCTGCATTGCACCTTCACACTGAGATCTATAGTAGTCTGAACTTGTATTCCCCTTTCACCCTGAGATCTACAGCAGTGTGAACCTGCATTCCCATTTCACAATGTGACCTACAGCAGTCTGAACCTGCATTTTCCTTTCACAATGAGATTCACAGCAGTCTGAACCTGCATTCCACTTTCACAGTGAGAGCTACAGCAGTCAGAACCTGCATTCCCCTTACACAATGAGACCTGCAGCAGTCTGAACCTCCATTCCCACTTCACAATGAGATCTGCAGCAATGTGAACCTGCATTTCCCTTTCACACTGAGATGTACAGCAGTGTGAACATGCTTTGCAGTTTCACCCCGAGTTCTGCAGCACTCTGAAACAGCATTTTCCTTTCACACTGAGATTCACAGCAGTCTGAACCTGCATTCCACTTTCACAGTGAGACCAACAGCAGTCTAAACCTGCCTTCCCCTTTCACACTGAGATCTACAGCAGTATGCACCTGTATTCCATTTTCACTGTGAGACCTGCAGCAGTCTGAACATGTATAAGCCTTTCACACTGAGATCTACAGCAGTGTGAACCTGCATTCCCCTTTCACACTGAGATGTACAGCAGTCTGAACATGAATTCCCCATTCACACTGAGATCTACAGCAGTATGAACGTGCATTCACCTTTCACTTGTAGATCTACAGCAGTCTGAACCTGCATTCCCCTTTCACACTGAGATCTACAACAGAGTGAACATGCATTCCACTTTCTCCCTGAGATCTACAGCAGTCTGAACCTGCATTCCACTTTCACACTGAGATCTACAGCAGTGTGAACCTGCATTCCCCTTTCACACTGAGATCTACAACAGAGTGAACATGCATTCCACTTCCTCCCTGAGATCTACAGCAGTGTGAACCTGCATTCCCCTTTCACATTTAGATCTTCAGCAGTCTCAACCTGCATTCCCCTTTCACACTGAGACCTACAGCCGTCTGAATCTGCATTGCACCTTCACACTGAGATCTATAGTAGTCTGAACATGTATTCCCCTTTCACCCTGAGATCTACAGCAGTGTGAACCTGCATTCCACTTTCACACTTAGATCTACAGCAGTCTGAACCTGCATTCTCCTTTCACATTGAGACCTACAGCAGTCTGAACCTGCATTCCCCTTTCACACTGAGATCTCCAGCAGTCTGAACATGTATTCCCCTTTCACACTGAGATCTACAGCAGTGTGAAACTGCATTCCCCTTTCACAGTGAGATCTACAGCAGTCTGAACCTGCATCCCCCTTTCACAGTGAGATCTACAGCAGTCTGAACATTTATTCCCCTTTCACACAGACCTACAGCAGAGTGAACCTGCATTCCCCTTTCACACTGAGATCTCCAGCAGTCTGAACCTGCATTCCCCTTTCACTCTGAGATCTACAGCAGTGTGAACCTGCATTCCCCTTTCACAGTGACATCTACAGCAGTCTGAACATGTATTCCCATTTCACACTGAGATCTACAGCAGTCTGGACCTGCATTCCCCTTTCACACTCAGTCCTACGGCTGCATAACCTGCATTCCCCACTCACACTGAGAATTTCATCCGTCTTAATCTGCATTCCCCTTTCACACTGAGTCCTACGGCTGCCTGAACCTGCATTACCCTTTCACGCTGAGACCTACAGCAGTCTGAACCTGCATTCAACTTTCACTCTGAGATCTACAGTAGTCTGAACCTGCATTGCCCTTTCACACTGAGACAACAGCAGTATGACCCTGCATTCACCTTTCACACTGAGATCTACAGCAATTGAACTTGCATTCCACTTTCACACTGAGATCTACAGCAGTTGAACTTGCATTCCACTTTCACAATGAGATCTATAGCAGTTGAACTTGCATTCCCTTTCACACTAAGATGTACAGCAGTCTTAATATGTATTCCCCTTTCACACAGAGATCTGCAGCAATCTGAACCTGCATTCCCTTTTCACATTTAGATCTACAGCTGTCTGACCCTGCATTCGCCTTTCACACTGAGTCCTACGGCTGCCTGAACCTGCATTCCCCTTTCACCGTGAAACCTGCAGCAGTCTGATCCTGCATTTACCTTTCACACTGAGATGTAAGCAGTCTGAACCTGCATTCCCCTTTCAAAATGAGACCTGCTGCAGTTTGAACCTCTATTCCCATTTCACACTGAGATCTGCAGCATTCTGAGCCTGAACTCCCCTTTCACACCGTGATCTACGCAGTCTGGACCTGCATTCACCTTTGACACTGAGATCTACAGCAGTCTGAAACTGCATTACGCTTTCACACTGAGACCTGCAGCTGTCTGTTCCTGCATTACCCTTTCACACTGAGATCTACAGCAGTCTGAACCTGTATTCCCCTTTCACACTGAGACCTTCAGCCATTTTAATCTGCATTTCCCTTTCACACTGAGTCCAACAGCTGCCTGAACCTGCATTCCCCTTTCACACTGAGACCTACAGCAGTCTGAAGCTGCATTGCACTTTCACACTGAGATCAAAAGTAGACTGAACATGCATTCCCCTGGCACACTGAGATTTTCAGCAGTCTGAACCTGCATTCCCCTTTCACACTGAGATCTACAGCAGTCTGCAACTGAATTCCACTTTCACAGTGAGATCAACAGCAGTCTGAACCGGCATTCCCCTTTCACACTGAGATCTACAGCAGTCTGATCCTGCATTCCCCTTTCACAATGAGACCTGCAGCAGTCTGAAACTCCATTCCCAATTCACAATGAGATTTGCCGCAATGTGAAACTGCATTCCCCTTTCACGCTGAGATCTACAGCAGTCTGAACCTGCATTCACCTTTGAAACTGAGATCTACAGCAGTCTGAACATGCATTCTCCTTTCACACTGAGATCTACAGCAGTCTGAACCTGCATTCCACTTTCACACTGAGATCTTCAGCAGTCTGAACCTGCATTCCCCTTTCACACTGAGATCTGCAGCAATCTGAACCTGCATTCCCCTTTCTCACTGAGATCTACAATAGTGTGAACATGCATTCCACTTTCACCCAGAGTTCTGCAGCAGTCTGAAACTGCATTTTCCTTTCACACTGCGATTCACAACAGTCTGATCCTGCATTCCCCTTTCAGACTGAGATCTACAGCAGTCTGAACCTGCATTCCCCTTTCACCCTGAGATCTACAGCAGTCTGAACCTGCAATCCATTTTCACACTGACAACTTCAGCGGTCTTTATCTGTATTCGACTTTCAAACTGAGACCAACGGCTGCCTGAACCTGTATTCCCCTTTCACACTGAGATCTACAGCAGTGTGAACCTGCATTCCCCTTTCACACTGAGATGTACAGCAGTCAGAACATGTATTCCCCTTTCACACAGTGATCTACTGCAGTCTGAACCTGCATTCCCCTTTCACATTTAAATCTACAGCAGTCTGAACCTGTGTTCCCCTTTCACACTGAGATCTACAGCCGTGTGAAAATGCATTCCACTTTATCCCTGAGATATACAGCAGTCTGAACGTGCATTCTCCTTTCACACTGAGATCTACAGCAGTCTGAAACTGCATTCCAATTTCACACTGAGATCTACAGTAGTCTGAAGCTGCCATCCTCTTTCACACTGAGATGTAAAGTAGTCTGAACCTGCATTCCCCTTTCACAATGAGACCTGCAGCAGTTTGAATCTCCATTCCCCTTTCACACTGAGATCTGCAGCAATGTGAACCTGCATTCCCCTTTTGCGCCGAGATCTGCAGCAGTCTGAACCTGAACTTCCCTTACACACTGAGATCTACAGCAATCTTAATCTGCATTTCCCTTTCACAACGTGTCCTACAGCAGTCTGAACCTGCATTCCCCTTTCATACTGAGATATACAGCAGTCTGACCCTGCATTCCACTTTCACACTGAGATCCACAGCAGTCTGAACCTGCATTCCCCTTTCACAAACCGATCTACAGCAGTCTGAACCTGCATTCCCCTTTAGCACAGAGATCTACAGCAGTCTGAACCTGCATTCCCCTTTCACACTGAGTCCTACAGCAGTCTGAACCTGTATTCCCTTTTCACAATGAGACCTGCAGCAGTCTGAACATGTATTCCCTTTTCACACTGAGATCTACAGCATTGTGAACCGGCATTCCCCTTTCACACTGAGAAGTACAGCAGTGTGAACATGCATTCCACTTTCACCCAGAGTTCTGCAGCAGTCTGAACCTGCATTTTCCTTTCACAATGAGATTCACAGCAGTCTGAACCTGCATTCCACTTTCACAGTGAGATCAACAGCAGTCTAAACCTGCATTCCCCTGTCACACTGAGACCTACAGCAGTCTGAATCTGCATTGCACCTTCACACTGAGATCTATAGTAGTCTGAACTTGTATTCCCCTTTCACCCTGAGATCTACAGCAGTGTGAACCTGCATTCCCATTTCACAATGTGACCTACAGCAGTCTGAACCTGCATTTTCCTTTCACAATGAGATTCACAGCAGTCTGAACCTGCATTCCACTTTCACAGTGAGATCTACAGCAGTCAGAACCTGCATTCCCCTTACACAATGAGACCTGCAGCAGTCTGAACCTCCATTCCCACTTCACAATGAGATCTGCAGCAATGTGAACCTGCATTCCCCTTTCACGCTGAGATCTACAGCAGTCTGAACCTGCATTCACCTTTGAAACTGAGATCTACAGCAGTGTGAACCTGCATTCCACTTTCACACTGAGATCTACAGCAGTCTGAACCTGCATTTCCCTTTCGCACTGAGATCTACAGCAGTGTGAACCTGCATTTCCCTTTCACACTGAGATGTACAGCAGTGTGAACATGCGTTGCACTTTCACCCAGAGTTCTGCAGCACTCTGATACAGCATTTTCCTTTCACACTGAGATTCACAGCAGTCTGAACCTGCATTCCACTTTCACAGTGAGATCAACAGCAGTCTAAACCTGCCTTCCCCTTTCACACTGAGATCTACAGCAGTATGAACCTGTATTCCATTTTCACTGTGAGACCTGCAGCAGTCTGAAGCTGCATTCCCCTTTCAGACCGAGATCTACAGAATTCTGATCCTGCATTCCCCTTTCACACTGAGATCTACAGCAGTCTGAACCTGCATTCCCCTTTCACACTGAGATCTACAACAGAATGAACTTTCACTCCACTTTCTCCCTGAGATCTACAGCAGTCTGAACGTGCATTCTTATTTCACACTGAGATCTACAGCAGTCTGAACCTGCGTTGCACTTTCACAATGAGGTCTACAGCAATGTGAACCTGCATTCCCCTTTCACACTGAGACCTGCAGCAGTCTGAACATGTATAAGCCTTTCACACTACAGCAGTGTGAACCTGCATTCCCCTTTCACACTGAGATGTACAGCAGTCTGAACATGAATTCCCCATTCACACTGAGATCTACAGCAGTATGAACGTGCATTCACCTTTCACTTGTAGATCTACATCAGTCTGAACCTGCATTCCCCTTTCACACTGAGATGTACAACAGAGTGAACATGCATTCCACTTTCTCCCTGAGATCTACAGCAGTCTGAACCTGCATTCCACTTTCACACTGAGATCTACAGCAGTCTGAACCTGCATTCCCCTTTCATACTGAGATCTACAACAGAGTGAACATGCATTCCACTTCCTCCCTGAGATCTACAGCAGTGTGAACCTGCATTCCCCTTTCACATTTTGATCTTCAGCAGTCTCAACCTGCATTCCCCTTTCACACTGAGACCGACAGCAGTCTGAATCTGCATTGCACCTTCACACTGAGATCTATAGTAGTCTGAACATGTATTCCCCTTTCACCCTCAGATCTACAGCAGTGTGAACCTGCATTCCCATTTCACAATGTGACCTACAGCAGTTTGAACCTGCATTCCACTTTCACACTTAGATCTACAGCAGTCTGAACCTGCATTCCCCATTCACATTGAGATCTACAGCAGTCAGAACCTGCATTCCCCTTACGCAATGAGACCTGCAGCAGTCTGAACCTCCATTCCCACTTCACAATGAGATCTGCAGCAATGTGAACCTGCATTCCCCTTTCACGCTGAGATCTACAGCAGTCTGAACCTGCATTCACCTTTGAAACTGAGATCTACAGCAGTCTGAACCTGCATTCCCCTTTCACACTGAGATCTACAGCAGTCTGAACCTGCATTTCCCTTTCACACTGAGATCTACAGCAGTGTGAACCTGCATTTCCCTTTCACACTGAGATGTACAGCAGTGTGAACATGCATTGCAGTTTCACCCCGAGTTCTGCAGCACTCTGAAACAGCATTTTCCTTTCACACTGAGATTCACAGCAGTCTGAACCTGCATTCCACTTTCACAGTGAGACCAACAGCAGTCTAAACCTGCCTTCCCCTTTCACACTGAGATCTACAGCAGTATGCACCTGTATTCCATTTTCACTGTGAGACCTGCAGCAGTCTGAACATGTATAAGCCTTTCACACTGAGATCTACAGCAGTGTGAACCTGCATTCCCCTTTCACACTGAGATGTACAGCAGTCTGAACATGAATTCCCCATTCACACTGAGATCTACAGCAGTATGAACGTGCATTCACCTTTCACTTGTAGATCTACAGCAGTCTGAACCTGCATTCCCCTTTCACACTGAGATCTACAACAGAGTGAACATGCATTCCACTTTCTCCCTGAGATCTACAGCAGTCTGAACCTGCATTCCACTTTCACACTGAGATCTACGGAAGTCTGAACCTGCATTCCTCTTTCACACTGAGATGTAAGCAGTCTGAACCTGCATTCCCCTTTCAAAATGAGACCTGCTGCAGTTTGAACCTCTATTCCCATTTCACACTGAGATCTGCAGCATTCTGAACCTGAACTCCCCTTTCACACTGAGATCTACAGCAGTCTGAACCTGCATGACCCTTTCACACTGAGATCTACAGCAGTCTGAACCTGAATTCCCCTTTCACACTGAGATCTACGGCAGTGTGAACATGCATTCCACTTTCACACTGAGATCTACTGCACTATGAACCTGCATTCCCCTTTCACAATGAGACCTGCAGCAGTCTGAACCTCCATTCCCACTTCACAATGAGATCTGCAGCAATGTGAACATGCATTCCCCTTTCACGCTGAGATCTACAGCCCTCTGAACCTGAACTCCCCATCCACACTGAGGTCTACAGCAGTCTGAACCTGCATTCCCCTTTCACTCTGAGACCTGCAGCAGTCTGACCATGTATTCCCGTTTCACACTGAGATCTACTGCTGTGTGAACCTGCATTCCCTTTCACACTGAGATGTACAGCAGTCTGAACCTGCATTCACCTTTGTCACTGAGATTTACAGCAGTTGGAACATGTATTCCCCTTTCACACTGAGATCTACAGCAGTTGAACTTGCATTCCACTTTCATACTGAGATCTACAGCAGTTGAACTTGCATTCCCCTTTCACTCCGAGCCCTGCAGCTGTCTGAACCTGCATTCCACTTTAACACTGTGATCTACAGCAGTATGACCCTGCATTCCCTTTTCACACTGAGACCTACAGCAGTCTGAACCTGCATTCCCCTTTCACACTGAGATCTCCAGCAGTCTGAACATGTATTCCCCTTTCACACTGAGATCTACAGCAGTGTGAATCTGCATTCCCCTTTCACAGTGAGATCTACAGCAGTCTGAACCTGCATCCCCCTTTCACAGTGAGATCTACAGCAGTCTGAACATTTATTCCCCTTTCACACAGACCTACAGCAGAGTGAACCTGCATTCCCCTTTCACACTGAGATCTCCAGCAGTCTGAACCTGCATTCCCCTTTCACTCTGAGATCTACAGCAGTGTGAACCTGCATTCCCCTTTCACAGTGACATCTACAGCAGTCTGAACATGTATTCCCATTTCACACTGAGATCTACAGCAGTCTGGACCTGCATTCCCCTTTCACACTCAGTCCTACGGCTGCATAACCTGCATTCCCCACTCACACTGAGAATTTCATCCGTCTTAATCTGCATTCCCCTTTCACACTGAGTCCTACGGCTGCCTGAACCTGCATTACCCTTTCACGCTGAGACCTACAGCAGTCTGAACCTGCATTCAACTTTCACTCTGAGATCTACAGTAGTCTGAACCTGCATTGCCCTTTCACACTGAGACAACAGCAGTATGACCCTGCATTCACCTTTCACACTGAGATCTACAGCAATTGAACTTGCATTCCACTTTCACACTGAGATCTACAGCAGTTGAACTTGCATTCCACTTTCACAATGAGATCTATAGCAGTTGAACTTGCATTCCCTTTCACACTAAGATGTACAGCAGTCTTAATATGTATTCCCCTTTCACACAGAGATCTGCAGCAATCTGAACCTGCATTCCCTTTTCACATTTAGATCTACAGCTGTCTGACCCTGCATTCGCCTTTCACACTGAGTCCTACGGCTGCCTGAACCTGCATTCCCCTTTCACCGTGAAACCTGCAGCAGTCTGATCCTGCATTTACCTTTCACACTGAGATGTAAGCAGTCTGAACCTGCATTCCCCTTTCAAAATGAGACCTGCTGCAGTTTGAACCTCTATTCCCATTTCACACTGAGATCTGCAGCATTCTGAGCCTGAACTCCCCTTTCACACCGTGATCTACGCAGTCTGGACCTGCATTCACCTTTGACACTGAGATCTACAGCAGTCTGAAACTGCATTACGCTTTCACACTGAGACCTGCAGCTGTCTGTTCCTGCATTACCCTTTCACACTGAGATCTACAGCAGTCTGAACCTGTATTCCCCTTTCACACTGAGACCTTCAGCCATTTTAATCTGCATTTCCCTTTCACACTGAGTCCAACAGCTGCCTGAACCTGCATTCCCCTTTCACACTGAGAACTACAGCAGTCTGAAGCTGCATTCCACTTTCACACTGAGATCAAAAGTAGACTGAACATGCATTCCCCTGGCACACTGAGATTTTCAGCAGTCTGAACCTGCATTCCCCTTTCACACTGAGATCTACAGCAGTCTGCAACTGAATTCCACTTTCACAGTGAGATCAACAGCAGTCTGAACCGGCATTCCCCTTTCACACTGAGATCTACAGCAGTCTGATCCTGCATTCCCCTTTCACAATGAGACCTTCAGCAGTCTGAAACTCCATTCCCAATTCACAATGAGATTTGCCGCAATGTGAAACTGCATTCCCCTTTCACGCTGAGATCTACAGCAGTCTGAACCTGCATTCACCTTTCACACTGAGATCTTCAGCAGTCTGAACCTGCATTCCCCTTTCACACTGAGATCTACAGCAATCTGAACCTGCATTCCCCTTTCTCACTGAGATCTACAATAGTGTGAACATGCATTCCACTTTCACCCAGAGTTCTGCAGCAGTCTGAAACTGCATTTTCCTTTCACACTGCGATTCACAACAGTCTGATCCTGCATTCCCCTTTCAGACTGAGATCTACAGCAGTCTGAACCTGCATTCCCCTTTCACCCTGAGATCTACAGCAGTCTGAACCTGCAATCCATTTTCACACTGACAACTTCAGCGGTCTTTATCTGTATTCGACTTTCAAACTGAGACCAACGGCTGCCTGAACCTGTATTCCCCTTTCACACTGAGATCTACAGCAGTGTGAACCTGCATTCCCCTTTCACACTGAGATGTACAGCAGTCAGAACATGTATTCCCCTTTCACACAGTGATCTACTGCAGTCTGAACCTGCATTCCCCTTTCACATTTAAATCTACAGCAGTCTGAACCTGTGTTCCCCTTTCACACTGAGATCTACAGCCGTGTGAAAATGCATTCCACTTTATCCCTGAGATATACAGCAGTCTGAACGTGCATTCTCCTTTCACACTGAGATCTACAGCAGTCTGAAACTGCATTCCAATTTCACACTGAGATCTACAGTAGTCTGAAGCTGCCATCCTCTTTCACACTGAGATGTAAAGTAGTCTGAACCTGCATTCCCCTTTCACAATGAGACCTGCAGCAGTTTGAATCTCCATTCCCCTTTCACACTGAGATCTGCAGCAATGTGAACCTGCATTCCCCTTTTGCGCCGAGATCTGCAGCAGTCTGAACCTGAACTTCCCTTACACACTGAGATCTACAGCAATCTTAATCTGCATTTCCCTTTCACAACGTGTCCTACAGCAGTCTGAACCTGCATTCCCCTTTCATACTGAGATATACAGCAGTCTGACCCTGCATTCCACTTTCACACTGAGATCCACAGCAGTCTGAACCTGCATTCCCCTTTCACAAACCGATCTACAGCAGTCTGAACCTGCATTCCCCTTTAGCACAGAGATCTACAGCAGTCTGAACCTGCATTCCCCTTTCACACTGAGTCCTACAGCAGTCTGAACCTGTATTCCCTTTTCACAATGAGACCTGCAGCAGTCTGAACATGTATTCCCTTTTCACACTGAGATCTACAGCATTGTGAACCGGCATTCCCCTTTCACACTGAGAAGTACAGCAGTGTGAACATGCATTCCACTTTCACCCAGAGTTCTGCAGCAGTCTGAACCTGCATTTTCCTTTCACAATGAGATTCACAGCAGTCTGAACCTGCATTCCACTTTCACAGTGAGATCAACAGCAGTCTAAACCTGCATTCCCCTGTCACACTGAGACCTACAGCAGTCTGAATCTGCATTGCACCTTCACACTGAGATCTATAGTAGTCTGAACTTGTATTCCCCTTTCACCCTGAGATCTACAGCAGTGTGAACCTGCATTCCCATTTCACAATGTGACCTACAGCAGTCTGAACCTGCATTTTCCTTTCACAATGAGATTCACAGCAGTCTGAACCTGCATTCCACTTTCACAGTGAGATCTACAGCAGTCAGAACCTGCATTCCCCTTACACAATGAGACCTGCAGCAGTCTGAACCTCCATTCCCACTTCACAATGAGATCTGCAGCAATGTGAACCTGCATTCCCCTTTCACGCTGAGATCTACAGCAGTCTGAACCTGCATTCACCTTTGAAACTGAGATCTACAGCAGTGTGAACCTGCATTCCCCTTTCACACTGAGATCTACAGCAGTCTGAACCTGCATTTCCCTTTCGCACTGAGATCTACAGCAGTGTGAACCTGCATTTCCCTTTCACACTGAGATGTACAGCAGTGTGAACATGCATTGCACTTTCACCCAGAGTTCTGCAGCACTCTGATACAGCATTTTCCTTTCACACTGAGATTCACAGCAGTCTGAACCTGCATTCCACTTTCACAGTGAGATCAACAGCAGTCTAAACCTGCCTTCCCCTTTCACACTGAGATCTACAGCAGTATGAACCTGTATTCCATTTTCACTGTGAGACCTGCAGCAGTCTGAAGCTGCATTCCCCTTTCAGACCGAGATCTACAGAATTCTGATCCTGCATTCCCCTTTCACACTGAGATCTACAGCAGTCTGAACCTGCATTCCCCTTTCACACTGAGATCTACAACAGAATGAACTTTCACTCCACTTTCTCCCTGAGATCTACAGCAGTCTGAACGTGCATTCTTATTTCACACTGAGATCTACAGCAGTCTGAACCTGCGTTGCACTTTCACAATGAGGTCTACAGCAATGTGAACCTGCATTCCCCTTTCACACTGAGACCTGCAGCAGTCTGAACATGTATAAGCCTTTCACACTACAGCAGTGTGAACCTGCATTCCCCTTTCACACTGAGATGTACAGCAGTCTGAACATGAATTCCCCATTCACACTGAGATCTACAGCAGTATGAACGTGCATTCACCTTTCACTTGTAGATCTACATCAGTCTGAACCAGCATTCCCCTTTCACACTGAGATGTACAACAGAGTGAACATGCATTCCACTTTCTCCCTGAGATCTACAGCAGTCTGAACCTGCATTCCACTTTCACACTGAGATCTACAGCAGTCTGAACCTGCATTCCCCTTTCATACTGAGATCTACAACAGAGTGAACATGCATTCCACTTCCTCCCTGAGATCTACAGCAGTGTGAACCTGCATTCCCCTTTCACACTGAGACCGACAGCAGTCTGAATCTGCATTGCACCTTCACACTGAGATCTATAGTAGTCTGAACATGTATTCCCCTTTCACCCTGAGATCTACAGCAGTGTGAACCTGCATTCCCATTTCACAATGTGACCTACAGCAGTTTGAACCTGCATTCCACTTTCACACTTAGATCTACAGCAGTCTGAACCTGCATTCCCCATTCACATTGAGATCTACAGCAGTCAGAACCTGCATTCCCCTTACGCAATGAGACCTGCAGCAGTCTGAACCTCCATTCCCACTTCACAATGAGATCTGCAGCAATGTGAACCTGCATTCCCCTTTCACGCTGAGATCTACAGCAGTCTGAACCTGCATTCACCTTTGAAACTGAGATCTACAGCAGTCTGAACCTGCATTCCCCTTTCACACTGAGATCTACAGCAGTCTGAACCTGCATTTCCCTTTCACACTGAGATCTACAGCAGTGTGAACCTGCATTTCCCTTTCACACTGAGATGTACAGCAGTGTGAACATGCATTGCAGTTTCACCCCGAGTTCTGCAGCACTCTGAAACAGCATTTTCCTTTCACACTGAGATTCACAGCAGTCTGAACCTGCATTCCACTTTCACAGTGAGACCAACAGCAGTCTAAACCTGCCTTCCCCTTTCACACTGAGATCTACAGCAGTATGCACCTGTATTCCATTTTCACTGTGAGACCTGCAGCAGTCTGAACATGTATAAGCCTTTCACACTGAGATCTACAGCAGTGTGAACCTGCATTCCCCTTTCACACTGAGATGTACAGCAGTCTGAACATGAATTCCCCTTTCACACTGAGATCTACAGCAGTATGAACGTGCATTCACCTTTCACTTGTAGATCTACAGCAGTCTGAACCTGCATTCCCCTTTCACACTGAGATCTACAACAGAGTGAACATGCATTCCACTTTCTCCCTGAGATCTACAGCAGTCTGAACCTGCATTCCACTTTCACACTGAGATCTACAGCAGTGTGAACCTGCATTCCCCTTTCACACTGAGATCTACAACAGAGTGAACATGCATTCCACTTCCTCCCTGAGATCTACAGCAGTGTGAACCTGCATTCCCCTTTCACATTTAGATCTTCAGCAGTCTCAACCTGCATTCCCCTTTCACACTGAGACCTACAGCCGTCTGAATCTGCATTGCACCTTCACACTGAGATCTATAGTAGTCTGAACATGTATTCCCCTTTCACCCTGAGATCTACAGCAGTGTGAACCTGCATTCCACTTTCACACTTAGATCTACAGCAGTCTGAACCTGCATTCTCCTTTCACATTGAGACCTACAGCAGTCTGAACCTGCATTCCCCTTTCACACTGAGATCTCCAGCAGTCTGAACATGTATTCCCCTTTCACACTGAGATCTACAGCAGTGTGAATCTGCATTCCCCTTTCACAGTGAGATCTACAGCAGTCTGAACCTGCATCCCCCTTTCACAGTGAGATCTACAGCAGTCTGAACATTTATTCCCCTTTCACACAGACCTACAGCAGAGTGAACCTGCATTCCCCTTTCACACTGAGATCTCCAGCAGTCTGAACCTGCATTCCCCTTTCACTCTGAGATCTACAGCAGTGTGAACCTGCATTCCCCTTTCACAGTGACATCTACAGCAGTCTGAACATGTATTCCCATTTCACACTGAGATCTACAGCAGTCTGGACCTGCATTCCCCTTTCACACTCAGTCCTACGGCTGCATAACCTGCATTCCGCACTCACACTGAGAATTTCATCCGTCTTAATCTGCATTCCCCTTTCACACTGAGTCCTACGGCTGCCTGAACCTGCATTACCCTTTCACGCTGAGACCTACAGCAGTCTGAACCTGCATTCAACTTTCACTCTGAGATCTACAGTAGTCTGAACCTGCATTACCCTTTCACACTGAGACAACAGCAGTATGACCCTGCATTCACCTTTCACACTGAGATCTACAGCAATTGAACTTGCATTCCACTTTCACACTGAGATCTACAGCAGTTGAACTTGCATTCCACTTTCACAATGAGATCTATAGCAGTTGAACTTGCATTCCCTTTCACACTAAGATGTACAGCAGTCTTAATAAGTATTCCCCTTTCACACAGAGATCTGCAGCAATCTGAACCTGCATTCCCTTTTCACATTTAGATCTACAGCTGTCTGACCCTGCATTCGCCTTTCACACTGAGTCCTACGGCTGCCTGAACCTGCATTCCCCTTTCACCGTGAAACCTGCAGCAGTCTGATCCTGCATTTACCTTTCACACTGAGATGTAAGCAGTCTGAACCTGCATTCCCCTTTCAAAATGAGACCTGCTGCAGTTTGAACCTCTATTCCCATTTCACACTGAGATCTGCAGCATTCTGAGCCTGAACTCCCCTTTCACACCGTGATCTACGCAGTCTGGACCTGCATTCACCTTTGACACTGAGATCTACAGCAGTCTGAAACTGCATTACGCTTTCACACTGAGACCTGCAGCTGTCTGTTCCTGCATTACCCTTTCACACTGAGATCTACAGCAGTCTGAACCTGTATTCCCCTTTCACACTGAGACCTTCAGCCATTTTAATCTGCATTTCCCTTTCACACTGAGTCCAACAGCTGCCTGAACCTGCATTCCCCTTTCACACTGAGACCTACAGCAGTCTGAAGCTGCATTGCACTTTCACACTGAGATCAAAAGTAGACTGAACATGCATTCCCCTGGCACACTGAGATTTTCAGCAGTCTGAACCTGCATTCCCCTTTCACACTGAGATCTACAGCAGTCTGCAACTGAATTCCACTTTCACAGTGAGATCAACAGCAGTCTGAACCGGCATTCCCCTTTCACACTGAGATCTACAGCAGTCTGATCCTGCATTCCCCTTTCACAATGAGACCTGCAGCAGTCTGAAACTCCATTCCCAATTCACAATGAGATTTGCCGCAATGTGAAACTGCATTCCCCTTTCACGCTGAGATCTACAGCAGTCTGAACCTGCATTCACCTTTGAAACTGAGATCTACAGCAGTCTGAACATGCATTCTCCTTTCACACTGAGATCTACAGCAGTCTGAACCTGCATTCCACTTTCACACTGAGATCTTCAGCAGTCTGAACCTGCATTCCCCTTTCACACTGAGATCTACAGCAATCTGAACCTGCATTCCCCTTTCTCACTGAGATCTACAATAGTGTGAACATGCATTCCACTTTCACCCAGAGTTCTGCAGCAGTCTGAAACTGCATTTTCCTTTCACACTGCGATTCACAACAGTCTGATCCTGCATTCCCCTTTCAGACTGAGATCTACAGCAGTCTGAACCTGCATTCCCCTTTCACCCTGAGATCTACAGCAGTCTGAACCTGCAATCCATTTTCACACTGACAACTTCAGCGGTCTTTATCTGTATTCGACTTTCAAACTGAGACCAACGGCTGCCTGAACCTGTATTCCCCTTTCACACTGAGATCTACAGCAGTGTGAACCTGCATTCCCCTTTCACACTGAGATGTACAGCAGTCAGAACATGTATTCCCCTTTCACACAGTGATCTACTGCAGTCTGAACCTGCATTCCCCTTTCACATTTAAATCTACAGCAGTCTGAACCTGTGTTCCCCTTTCACACTGAGATCTACAGCCATGTGAAAATGCATTCCACTTTATCCCTGAGATATACAGCAGTCTGAACGTGCATTCTCCTTTCACACTGAGATCTGCAGCAGTCTGAACCTGCATTCCACTTTCACACTGAGATCTACAGTAGTCTGAAGCTGCCATCCTCTTTCACACTGAGATGTAAAGTAGTCTGAACCTGCATTCCCCTTTCACAATGAGACCTGCAGCAGTTTGAATCTCCATTCCCCTTTCACACTGAGATCTGCAGCAATGTGAACCTGCATTCCCCTTTTGCGCCGAGATCTGCAGCAGTCTGAACCTGAACTTCCCTTACACACTGAGATCTACAGCAATCTTAATCTGCATTTCCCTTTCACAACGTGTCCTACAGCAGTCTGAACCTGCATTCCCCTTTCATACTGAGATATACAGCAGTCTGACCCTGCATTCCACTTTCACACTGAGATCCACAGCAGTCTGAACCTGCATTCCCCTTTCACAAACCGATCTACAGCAGTCTGAACCTGCATTCCCCTTTAGCACAGAGATCTACAGCAGTCTGAACCTGCATTCCCCTTTCACACTGAGTCCTACAGCAGTCTGAACCTGTATTCCCTTTTCACAATGAGACCTGCAGCAGTCTGAACATGTATTCCCTTTTCACACTGAGATCTACAGCATTGTGAACCGGCATTCCCCTTTCACACTGAGAAGTACAGCAGTGTGAACATGCATTCCACTTTCACCCAGAGTTCTGCAGCAGTCTGAACCTGCATTTTCCTTTCACAATGAGATTCACAGCAGTCTGAACCTGCATTCCACTTTCACAGTGAGATCAACAGCAGTCTAAACCTGCATTCCCCTGTCACACTGAGACCTACAGCAGTCTGAATCTGCATTGCACCTTCACACTGAGATCTATAGTAGTCTGAACTTGTATTCCCCTTTCACCCTGAGATCTACAGCAGTGTGAACCTGCATTCCCATTTCACAATGTGACCTACAGCAGTCTGAACCTGCATTTTCCTTTCACAATGAGATTCACAGCAGTCTGAACCTGCATTCCACTTTCACAGTGAGATCTACAGCAGTCAGAACCTGCATTCCCCTTACACAATGAGACCTGCAGCAGTCTGAACCTCCATTCCCACTTCACAATGAGATCTGCAGCAATGTGAACCTGCATTCCCCTTTCACGCTGAGATCTACAGCAGTCTGAACCTGCATTCACCTTTGAAACTGAGATCTACAGCAGTCTGAACCTGCATTCCCCTTTCACACTGAGATCTACAGCAGTCTGAACCTGCATTTCCCTTTCACACTGAGATCTACAGCAGTGTGAACCTGCATTTCCCTTTCACACTGAGATGTACAGCAGTGTGAACATGCATTGCACTTTCACCCAGAGTTCTGCAGCACTCTGATACAGCATTTTCCTTTCACACTGAGATTCACAGCAGTCTGAACCTGCATTCCACTTTCACAGTGAGACCAACAGCAGTCTAAACCTGCCTTCGCCTTTCACACTGAGATCTACAGCAGTATGCACCTGTATTCCATTTTCACTGTGAGACCTGCAGCAGTCTGAACATGTATAAGCCTTTCACACTGAGATCTACAGCAGTGTGAACCTGCATTCCCCTTTCACACTGAGATGTACAGCAGTCTGAACATGAATTCCCCATTCACACTGAGATCTACAGCAGTATGAACGTGCATTCACCTTTCACTTGTAGATCTACAGCAGTCTGAACCTGCATTCCCCTTTCACACTGAGATCTACAACAGAGTGAACATGCATTCCACTTTCTCCCTGAGATCCACAGCAGTCTGAACCTGCATTCCACTTTCACACTGAGATCTACAGCAGTGTGAACCTGCATTCCCCTTTCACACTGAGATCTACAACAGAGTGAACATGCATTCCACTTCCTCCCTGAGATCTACAGCAGTGTGAACCTGCATTCCCCTTTCACATTTAGATCTTCAGCAGTCTCAACCTGCATTCCCCTTTCACACTGAGACCTACAGCCGTCTGAATCTGCATTGCACCTTCACACTGAGATCTATAGTAGTCTGAACATGTATTCCCCTTTCACCGTGAGATCTACAGCAGTGTGAACCTGCATTCCACTTTCACACTTAGATCTACAGCAGTCTGAACCTGCATTCTCCTTTCACATTGAGATCTACAGCAGTCAGAACCTGCATTCCCCTTACACAATGAGACCTGCAGCAGTCTGAACCTCCATTCCCACTTCACAATGAGATCTGCAGCAATGTGAACCTGCATTCCCCTTGCACGCTGAGATCTACAGCCCTCTGAACCTGAACTCCCCGTCCACACTGAGATCTACAGCAGTCTGAACCTGCATTCACCTTTGAAACTGAGATCTACAGCAGTCTGAACCTGCATTCGCCTTTCACACTGAGATCTACAGCAGTCTGAACCTGCATTTCACTTTCACACTGTCATCTACAGCAGTCTGAACCTACATTTCCATTTCACACTGAGATCTACAGCAGTGTGAACCTGCAATTCCCTTTCACACTGAGATGTACAGCAGTGTGAACATGCATTCCACTTTCACCCAGAGTTCTGCAGCAGTCTGAAACTGCATTGCACTTTCACAGTGAGATCAACAGCAGTCCAAACCTGCATTCCCCTGTCACACTGAGACCTACAGCAATCTGAATCTGCATTGCACCTTCACACTGAGATCTATAGTAGTCTGAACATGTATTCCCCTTTCACTCTCAGATCTACAGCATTGTGAACCTGCATTCCCATTTCACAATGTGACCTACAGCAGTTTGAACCTGCATTCCACTTTCACACTTAGATCTACAGCAGACTGAACCTGCATTCCCCATTCACATTGAGATCTACAGCAGTCAGAACCTGCATTCCCCTTACGCAATGAGACCTGCAGCAGTCTGAACCTCCATTCCCACTTCACAATGAGATCTGCAGCAGTGTGAACCTGCATTCCCCTTTCACGCTGAGATCTACAGCAGTCTGAACCTGCATTCACCTTTGAAACTGAGATCTACAGCAGTCAGAACCTGCATTCCCCTTACACAAGAGACCTGCAGCAGTCTGAACCTCCATTCCCACTTCACAATGAGATCTGCAGCAATGTGAACCTGCATTCCCCTTGCACGCTGAGATCTACAGCCCTCTGAACCTGAACTCCCCGTCCACACTGAGATCTACAGCAGTCTGAACCTGCATTCACCTTTGAAACTGAGATCTACAGCAGTCTGAACCTGCATTCCCCTTTCACACTGAGATCTACAGCAGTCTGAACCTGCATTTCACTTTCACACTGTCATCTACAGCAGTCTGAACCTACATTTCGATGTCACACTGAGATCTACAGCAGTGTGAACCAGCATTCCACTTTCACCCAGAGTTCTGCAGCAGTCTGAAACTGCATTCCACTTTCACAGTGAGATCAACAGCAGTCTAAACCGGCATTCCCCTGTCACACTGAGACCTACAGCAGTCTGAATCTGCATTGCACTTTCACACTGAGATCTATAGTAGTCTGAACATGTATTCCCCTTTCACCCTCAGATCTACAGCAGTGTGAACCTGCATTCCCATTTCACAATGTGACCTACAGCAGTCTGAACCTGCATTCCCCATTCACATTGAGATCTACAGCAGTCAGAACCTGCATTCCCCTTACACAATGAGACCTGCAGCAGTCTGAACCTCCATTCCCACTTCACAATGAGATCTGCAGCAATCTGAACCTGCATTCCCCTTTCACGCTGAGATCTACAGCAGTCTGAAGCTGCATTCAAATTTGAAACTGAGATCTACAGCAGTCTGAACCTGCATACCCCTTTCAAACTGAGATCTACAGCAGTCTGAACCTGCATTCCCCTTTCAGACCCAGATCTACAGCATTCTGATCCTGCATTCCCCTTTCACACTGAGCTCCACAGCAGTCTGAACCTGCATTCCCCTTTCACACTGAGATCTACAGCAGTCTGAACCTGCATTCCTCTTTCACACTGAGATCTACAGCAGTCTGAACCTGCATTCCCCTTTCACACTGAGATCAACAGCAGCGTGAACATGCATTCGAATTTCACAGTGAGATCAACAGCAGTCTGAACCGGCATTCCGCTTTCACACTGAGATCAACCGCAGTGTGAACTTGCATTCCAATTTCACACTGAGATATACAGCAGTCTGAACTTCCATTCCACATTCACACTGAGATGCACAGCAGTATGTACCTGCATTCCCCTTTCACACTGAGTCCTACGGCTGCCTGAACCTGCATTCCCCTTTCACACTGAGACCTACAGCAGTCTGAACCTGTATTACCTTTTCACACGGAGACATGCAGCAGTCTGAACATGTATTCCCCTTTCACACTGAGATCTACAGCAGTGTGAACCTGCATTCCCCTTTCACACTGAGATGTACAGCAGTCTGAACATGAATTCCCCTTTCACACTGAGAACTACAGCAGTCTGTACCTGCATTCCCCTTTCACACTGAGATCTACAGCAGTATGAACCTGTCTTCCCCTTTCACACTTAGATCTACAGCAGTTTGACCCTGCATTCCCCTTTCACACAAAGATCAACAGCAGTCTGAACCTGCATTCCCCTTTCAAACTGAGATCTACAGCAGTCTGAACTTCCATTCCACATTCAGACTGAGATCTACAGCAGTCTGAACCTGCATTCCTCTTTCACACTGAGATCTTCAGCAGTCTGAAATTCCATTCCACATCCAGACTGAGATCTGCAGCATTCTGAACCTGCATTCCTCTTTCACACTGAGATCTTCAGCAGTCTGAACCGTCATTCCCCTTTCACACTGAGACCTACAGCTGTCTGTACCGGCATCCCCTTTCATACTGCGATCTACATCAGTATGATCCTGCATTCCCTTTTGACACTGAGATCTGCAGCAGTCTGAACCTGCATTACCCTTTCACACTGAGAAATTCAGCTGTCTTAATATGCATTCCCCTTTGACAATGAAATCTACGGCTGCCTGAACCTGCATTCACCTTTCACACTGAGAAATTCAGCCGTCTTAATCTGCATTCCTCTTTCACACTGAGACCTGCAGCAGCCGGAACATGTATTCCCCTTTCACACTGAGATCTACAGCAGTGTGAACCTGCATTCCCCTTTGACACTGAGATGTAAAGCAGTCTAAAAATGTATTCCCCTTTCACACTGAGATCTACAGCCGTCTGAACCTGCATGCCCCTTTCACATTTAGATCTCCAGCAGTCTTAACCTGCATTCCGCTTTCACTCTGAGATCTACAGCAGTCTGAACCTGCATTCCCCTTGCACACTGAGATCTACAGCAGTCTGAACCTGCATTCCCCTTTCACACTGAGATCAACAGCAGTGTGAACATGCATTCGAATTTCACAGTGAGATCAACAGCAGTCTGAACATGCATTCCGCTTTCACACTGAGATCAACCGCAGTGTGAACTTGCATTCCAATTTCACACTGAGATCTACAGCAGTCTGAAATTCCATTCCACATTCACACTGATATCTACAGCAGTCTGAACCTGCATTCCCCTTTCACACTGAGATCTACAGCAGTCTGAACTTGCACTCCACTTTCTCCCTGAGATCTACAGCAGTCTGAACGTGCATTCTTATTTCACACTGAGATCTACAGCAGTCTGAACCTGCATTGCACTTTCACAATGAGATCAACAGCAGTGTGAACCTGCATTCCCCTTTCACACTGAGACCTGCAGCAGCCGGAACATGTATTCCCCTTTCACACTGAGATGTACAGCAGTCTGAACATGAATTCCCCTTTCACACTGAGATCTACAGCAGTCTGAACCTGCATTTCCTTTTCACACTGTGATCTACAGCAGTCTGAACCTACATTTCCATTTCACACTGAGATCTACAGCAGTGTGAACCGGCATTCCCCTTTCACACTGAGATGTACAGCAGTGTGAACATGTATTCCCCTTTCACCCAGAGCTCTGCAGCAGTGTGAACCTGCATTTTCCTTTCACAATGAGATTCACAGCAGTCTGAACCTGCATTCCACTTTCACCGTGAGATCAACAGCAGTCTAAACCTGCATTCCCCTTTCACACTGAGACCGACAGCAGTATGAACCTGTATTCCCCTTTCACACTTAGATCTACAGCAGTATGACCCTGCATTCCCCTTTCACACAAAGATCAACAGCAGTCTGAACCTGCATTCCTCTTTCAAACTGAGATCTACAGCAGTCTGAACTTCCATTCCACATTCAGACTGAGATCTACAGCAGTCTGAACCTGCATTCCTCTTTCACAATGAGATCTTCAGCAGTCTGAAATTCCATTCCACATCCAGACTGAGATCTGCAGCATTCTGAACCTGCATTCCTCTTTCACACTGAGATCTTCAGCAGTCTGAACCGTCATTCCCCTTTCACACTGAGACCTACAGCTGTCTGTACCGGCATCCCCTTTCATACTGCGATCTACATCAGTATGATCCTGCATTCCCTTTTGACACTGAGATCTGCAGCAGTCTGAACCTGCATTCCCCTTTCACACTGAGAAATTCAGCTGTCTTAATATGCATTCCCCTTTGACAATGAAATCTACGGCTGCCTGAACCTGCATTCACCTTTCACACTGAGAAATTCAGCCGTCTTAATCTGCATTCCTCTTTCACACTGAGACCTGCAGCAGCCGGAACATGTATTCCCCTTTCACACTGAGATCTACAGCAGTCTGAACCTGCATTCCCCTTTCACATTTAGATCTCCAGCAGTCTGAACCTGCATTCCCCTTTCACACTGAGATCTACAGCAGTCTGAACCTGCATTCCCCTTTCACACTGAGATCAACAGCAGTGTGAACATGCATTCCAATTTCACAGTGAGATCAACAGCAGTCTGAACCGGCATTCCGCTTTCACACTGAGATCAACCGCAGTGTGAACTTGCATTCCAATTTCACACTGAGATCTACAGCAGTCTGAACTTCCATTCCACATTCACACTGAGATCTACAGCAGTGTGAACCTGCATTCCCCTTTCACACTGAGATCTACACCAGTCTGAACCTGCATTCCCCTTTCACACTGAGATCTACAACAGAATGAACTTGCACTCCACTTTCTCCCTGAGATCTACAGAAGTCTGAACGTGCATTCTTATTTCACACTGAGATCTACAGCAGTCTGAACCTGCATTGCACTTTCACAATGAGATCAACAGCAGTGTGAACCTGCATTCCCCTTTCACACTGAGACCTGCAGCAGTCTGAACATGTATAAGACTTTCACACTGAGATCTACAGCAGTGTGAACCGGCATTCCCCTTTCACACTGAGATGTACAGCAGTGTGAACATGCATTCCACTTTCACCCAGAGTTCTGCAGCAGTCTGAACCTGCATTTTCCTTTCACAATGAGATTCACAGCAGTCTGAACCTGCATTCCACTTTCACCGTGAGATCAACAGCAGTCTAAACCTGCATTCCCCTGTCACACTGAGACCGACAGCAGTCTGAATCTGCATTGCACCTTCACACGGAGATCTATAGTAGTCTGAACATGTATTCCCCTTTCACCCTGAGATCTACAGCAGTGTGAACCTGCATTTTCCTTTCACACTGAGATTCACAGCAGTCTGAACCTGCATTCCACTTTCACAGTGAGATCAACAGCAGTCTAAACCTGCATTCCCCTTTCACACTGAGATCTACAGCAGTATGAACCTGTCTTCCCCTTTCACACTTAGATCTACAGCAGTATGACCCTGCATTCCCCTTTCCCACAAAGGTCAACAGCAGTCTGAACCTGCATTCCCCTTTCAAACTGAGATCTACAGAAGTCTGAACTTCCATTCCACATTCAGACTGAGATCTACAGCAGTCTGAACCTGCATTCCTCTTTCACAATGAGATCTTCAGCAGTCTGAAATTCCATTCCACATTCAGACTGAGATCTGCAGCATTCTGAACCTGCATTCCTCTTTCACACTGAGATCTTCAGCAGTCTGAACCGTCATTCCCCTTTCACACTGAGACCTACAGCTGTCTGTACCGGCATCCCCTTTCATACTGCGATCTACATCAGTATGATCCTGCATTCCCTTTTGACACTGAGATCTGCAGCAGTCTGAACCTGCATTCCCCTTTCACACTGAGATCAACAGCAGTGTGAACATGCATTCCAATTTCACAGTGAGATCAACAGCAGTCTGAACCGGCATTCCGCTTTCACACTGAGATCAACCGCAGTGTGAACTTGCATTCCAATTTCACACTGAGATCTACAGCAGTCTGAACTTCCATTCCACATTCACACTGAGATCTACAGCAGTGTGAACCTGCATTCCCCTTTCACACTGAGATCTACACCAGTCTGAACCTGCATTCCCCTTTCACACTGAGATCTACAACAGAATGAACTTGCACTCCACTTTCTCCCTGAGATCTACAGAAGTCTGAACGTGCATTCTTATTTCACACTGAGATCTACAGCAGTCTGAACCTGCATTGCACTTTCACAATGAGATCAACAGCAGTGTGAACCTGCATTCCCCTTTCACACTGAGACCTGCAGCATTCTGAATATGTATAAGACTTTCACACTGAGATCTACAGCAGTGTGAACCTGCATTCCCCCTTTCACACTGAGATGTACAGCAGTCTGAACATGAATTCCCCTTTCACACTGAGATCTACAGCAGTCTGAACCTGCATTTCCTTTTCACACTGTGATCTACAGCAGTCTGAACCTACATTTCCATTTCACACTGAGATCTACAGCAGTGTGAACCGGCATTCCCCTTTCACACTGAGATGTACAGCAGTGTGAACATGCATTCCACTTTCACCCAGAGTTCTGCAGCAGTCTGAACCTGCATTTTCCTTTCACAATGAGATTCACAGCAGTCTGAACCTGCATTCCACTTTCACCGTGAGATCAACAGCAGTCTAAACCTGCATTCCCCTGTCACACTGAGACCGACAGCAGTCTGAATCTGCATTGCACCTTCACACGGAGATCTATAGTAGTCTGAACATGTATTCCCCTTTCACCCTGAGATCTACAGCAGTGTGAACCTGCATTTTCCTTTCACACTGAGATTCACAGCAGTCTGAACCTGCATTCCACTTTCACAGTGAGATCAACAGCAGTCTAAACCTGCATTCCCCTTTCACACTGAGATCTACAGCAGTATGAACCTGTCTTCCCCTTTCACACTTAGATCTACAGCAGTATGACCCTGCATTCCCCTTTCCCACAAAGGTCAACAGCAGTCTGAACCTGCATTCCCCTTTCAAACTGAGATCTACAGAAGTCTGAACTTCCATTCCACATTCAGACTGAGATCTACAGCAGTCTGAACCTGCATTCCTCTTTCACAATGAGATCTTCAGCAGTCTGAAATTCCATTCCACATTCAGACTGAGATCTGCAGCATTCTGAACCTGCATTCCTCTTTCACACTGAGATCTTCAGCAGTCTGAACCGTCATTCCCCTTTCACACTGAGACCTACAGCTGTCTGTACCGGCATCCCCTTTCATACTGCGATCTACATCAGTATGATCCTGCATTCCCTTTTGACACTGAGATCTGCAGCAGTCTGAACCTGCATTCCCCTTTCACACTGAGATCAACAGCAGTGTGAACATGCATTCCAATTTCACAGTGAGATCAACAGCAGTCTGAACCGGCATTCCGCTTTCACACTGAGATCAACCGCAGTGTGAACTTGCATTCCAATTTCACACTGAGATCTACAGCAGTCTGAACTTCCATTCCACATTCACACTGAGATCTACAGCAGTGTGAACCTGCATTCCCCTTTCACACTGAGATCTACAGCAGTCTGAACCTGCATTCCCCTTTCACACTGAGATCTACAACAGAATGAACTTGCACTCCACTTTCTCCCTGAGATCTACAGAAGTCTGAACGTGCATTCTTATTTCACACTGAGATCTACAGCAGTCTGAACCTGCATTGCACTTTCACAATGAGATCAACAGCAGTGTGAACCTGCATTCCCCTTTCACACTGAGACCTGCAGCATTCTGAATATGTATAAGACTTTCACACTGAGATCTACAGCAGTGTGAACCTGCATTCCCCTTTCACACTGAGATGTACAGCAGTCTGAACATGAATTCCCCTTTCACACTGAGATCTACAGCAGTCTGAACCTGCATTTCCTTTTCACACTGTGATCTACAGCAGTCTGAACCTACATTTCCATTTCACACTGAGATCTACAGCAGTGTGAACCGGCATTCCCCTTTCACACTGAGATGTACAGCAGTGTGAACATGCATTCCACTTTCACCCAGAGTTCTGCAGCAGTCTGAACCTGCATTTTCCTTTCACAATGAGATTCACAGCAGTCTGAACCTGCATTCCACTTTCACCGTGAGATCAACAGCAGTCTAAACCTGCATTCCCCTGTCACACTGAGACCGACAGCAGTCTGAATCTGCATTGCACCTTCACACTGAGATCGAAAGTAGTCTGAACATGTATTCCCCTTTCACCCTGAGATCTACAGCAGTGTGAACCTGCATTTTCCTTTCACACTGAGATTCACAGCAGTCTGAACCTGCATTCCACTTTCACAGTGAGATCAACAGCAGTCTAAACCTGCATTCCCCTTTCACACTGAGATCTACAGCAGTATGAACCTGTCTTCCCCTTTCACACTTAGATCTACAGCAGTATGACCCTGCATTCCCCTTTCCCACTAAGATCAACAGCAGTCTGAATCTGCATTCCCCTTTCAAACTGAGATCTACAGAAGTCTGAACTTCCATTCCACATTCAGACTGAGATCTACAGCAGTCTGAACCTGCATTCCTCTTTCACAATGAGATCTTCAGCAGTCTGAAATTCCATTCCACATTCAGACTGAGATCTGCAGCATTCTGAACCTGCATTCCTCTTTCACACTGAGATCTTCAGCAGTCTGAACCGTCATTCCCCTTTCACACTTTGACCTACATCTGACTGTACCGGTATCCCCTTTCATACTGCGATCTACATCAGTATGATCCTGCATTCCCTTTTGACACTGAGATCTGCAGCAGTCTGAACCTGCATTCCCCTTTCACACTGAGAAATTCAGCTGTCTTAATATGCATTCCCCTTTGACAATGAAATCTACGGCTGCCTGAACCTGCATTCACCTTTCACACGGAGAAATTCAGCCGTCTTAATCTGCATTCCTCTTTCACACTGAGACCTGCAGCAGCCGGAACATGTATTCCCCTTTCACACTGAGATCTACAGCAGTCTGAACCTGCATTCCCCTTTCACATTTAGATCTCCAGCAGTCTGAACCTGCATTCCCCTTTCACACTGAGATCTACAGCAGTCTGAACCTGCATTCCCCTTGCACACTGAGATCTCCAGCAGTCTGAACCTGCATTCCCCTTTCACACTGAGATCAACAGCAGTGTGAACATGCATTCCAATTTCACAGTGAGATCAACAGCAGTCTGAACCGGCATTCCGCTTTCACACTGAGATCAACCGCAGTGTGAACTTGCATTCCAATTTCACACTGAGATCTACAGCAGTCTGAACTTCCATTCCACATTCACACTGAGATCCACAGCAGTATGAACCTGCATTCCCCTTTCACACTGAGTCCTACGGCTGCCTGAACCTGCATTCCCCTTTCACATTGAGACCTACAGCAGTCTGAACCTGTATTCCCTTTTCACACTGAGACCTGCAGCAGTCTGAACATGTATTCCCCTTTCACACTGAGATCTACAGCAGTGTGAACCTGCATTCCCCTTTCACACTGAGATGTACAGCAGTCTGAACATGTATTACCCTTCCACACAGAGATCTACAGCAGTCTGAACCTGCATTTCCCTTACACACTGAGATGTACAGCAGTCTGAACATGTATTACCCTTCCACACAGAGATCTACAGCAGTCTGAACCTGCATTCCACTTTCACATTTAGATCTACAGCTGTGTGAACGTGCATTCCCCTTTCACACTGAGATCTACAGCAGTCTGAACCAGCATTCCCCTTTCACACTGAGATCTACAGCAGTCTGAACCTGCATTCTCCTTTCACACTGAGATCTACAGCAGTCTGAACCTGCATTTCCCTTTCACACTGAGATCTACAGCAGTCTGAACCTGCATTTCCCTTTCACACTTAGATCTACAGCAGTCTGAACCTGCATTCCCCATTCACATTGAGATCTACAGCAGGCAGAACCTGCATTCCCCTTACACAATGAGACCTGCAGCAGTCTGAACCTCCATTCCCACTTCACAATGAGATCTGCAGCAATGTGAACTTGCATTCCCCTTTCACGCTGAGATCTACAGCAGTCTGAACCTGCATTCACCTTTGAAACTGAGATCTACAGCAGTCTGAACCTGCATTCCCCTTTCAAACTGAGATCTACAGCAGTCTGAAGCTGCATTCCCCTTTCACATTGAGATGTACAGCAGTCAGAACATGTATTCCCCTTTCACACAGTGATCTACTGCAGTCTGAACCTGCATTCCCCTTTCACATTTAAATCTACAGCAGTCTGAACCTGTGTTCCCCTTTCACACTGAGATCTACAGCCGTGTGAAAATGCATTCCACTTTATCCCTGAGATATACAGCAGTCTGAACGTGCATTCTGCTTTCACACTGAGATCTACAGCAGTCTGAACCTGCATTCCAATTTCACACTGAGATCTACAGTAGTCCGAAGCTGCCATCCTCTTTCACACTGAGATCTACAGCAATCTTAATCTGCATTTCCCTTTCACAATGTGTCCTACAGCTGACTGAACCTGCATTCCCCTTTCACACTGAGATCTAACGCAGTCTGATCCTGCATTCCCCTTTCACACTGAGACCTGCAGCAGTCTGAAACTCCATTCCCAATTCACAATGAGATTTGCCGCAATGTGAAACTGCATTCCCCTTTCACGCTGAGATCTACAGCAGTCTGAACCTGAACTCCCCTTCCACACTGAGATCTACAGCAGTCTGAACCTGCATTCACCTTTGAAACTGAGATCTACAGCAGTCTGAACATGCATTCTCCTTTCACACTGAGATCTTCAGCAGTCTGAACCTGCATTCCCATTTCACATTGAGATCTACAGCAGTCTGAACCTGCAATCCCCTTTCACACTGAGATCTACAGCAGTCTGAACCTGCATTCCCCTTTCTCACTGAGATCTACAATAGTGTGAACATGCATTCCACTTTCACCCAGAGGTCTGCAGCAGTCTGAACCTGCATTTTCCTTTCACACTGCGATTCACAACAGTCTGAACCTGCATTCCCCTTTCAGACTGAGATCTACAGCAGTCTGAACCTGCATTCCCCTTTCACCCTGAGATCTACAGCAGTCTGAACCTGCAATCCACTTTCACACTGAGAACTTCAGCCGTCTTTATCTGTATTCGACTTTCAAACTGAGACCAACGGCTGCCTGAACCTGTATTCTCCTTTCACACTGAGATCTACAGCAGTGTGAACCTGCATTCCCCTTTCACATTGAGATGTACAGCAGGCAGAACATGTATTCCCCTTTCACACAGTGATCTACTGCAGTCTGAACCTGCATTCCCCTTTCACATTTAAATCTACAGCAGTCTGAACCTGTGTTCCCCTTTCACACTGAGATCTACAGCCGTGTGAAAATGCATTCCACTTTATCCCTGAGATATACAGCAGTCTGAACGTGCATTCTCCTTTCACACTGAGATCTGCAGCAGTCTGAACCTGCATTCCACTTTCACACTGAGATCTACAGTAGTCTGAAGCTGCCATCCTCTTTCACAATGAGATGTACAGCAGTCTGAACCTGCATTCCCCTTTCACAATGAGACCTGCAGCAGTTTGAACCTCCATTCCCCTTTCACACTGAGATCTGCAGCAATGTGAACCTGCCTTCCCCTTTTGCACCGAGATCTGCAGCAGTCTGAACCTGAACTCCCCTTACACACTGAGATCTACAGCAATCTTAATCTGCATTTCCCTTTCACAATGTGTCCTACAGCTGACTGAACCTGCATTCCCCTTTCACACTGAGATCTAAAGCAGTCTGATCCTGCATTCCCCTTTCACACTGAGACCTGCAGCAGTCTGAAACTCCATTCCCAATTCACAATGAGATTTGCCGCAATGTGAAACTGCATTCCCCTTTCACGCTGAGATCTACAGCAGTCTGAACCTGAACTCCCCTTCCACACTGAGATCTACAGCAGTCTGAACCTGCATTCACCTTTGAAACTGAGATCTACAGCAGTCTGAACATGCATTCTCCTTTCACACTGAGATCTTCAGCAGTCTGAACCTGCATTCCCATTTCACATTGAGATCTACAGCAGTCTGAACCTGCAATCCCCTTTCACACTGAGATCTACAGCAGTCTGAACCTGCATTCCCCTTTCTCACTGAGATCTACAATAGTGTGAACATGCATTCCACTTTCACCCAGAGGTCTGCAGCAGTCTGAACCTGCATTTTCCTTTCACACTGCGATTCACAACAGTCTGAACCTGCATTCCCCTTTCAGACTGAGATCTACAGCAGTCTGAACCTGCATTCCCCTTTCACCCTGAGATCTACAGCAGTCTGAACCTGCAATCCACTTTCACACTGAGAACTTCAGCCGTCTTTATCTGTATTCGACTTTCAAACTGAGACCAACGGCTGCCTGAACCTGTATTCTCCTTTCACACTGAGATCTACAGCAGTGTGAACCTGCATTCCCCTTTCACATTGAGATGTACAGCAGGCAGAACATGTATTCCCCTTTCACACAGTGATCTACTGCAGTCTGAACCTGCATTCCACTTTCACATTTAAATCTACAGCAGTCTGAACCTGTGTTCCCCTTTCACACTGAGATCTACAGCCGTGTGAAAATGCATTCCACTTTATCCCTGAGATATACAGCAGTCTGAACGTGCATTCTCCTTTCACACTGAGATCTGCAGCAGTCTGAACCTGCATTCCACTTTCACACTGAGATCTACAGTAGTCTGAAGCTGCCATCCTCTTTCACAATGAGATGTACAGCAGTCTGAACCTGCATTCCCCTTTCACAATGAGACCTGCAGCAGTTTGAACCTCCATTCCCCTTTCACACTGAGATCTGCAGCAATGTGAACCTGCCTTCCCCTTTTGCGCCGAGATCTGCAGCAGTCTGAACCTGAACTCCCCTTACACACTGAGATCTACAGCAATCTTAATCTGCATTTCCCTTTCACAATGTGTCCTACAGCAGTCTGAACCTGCATTCCCCTTTCACACTGAGATATACAGCAGTCTGACCCTGCATTCCACTTTCACACTGAGATCCACAGCAGTCTGAACCTGCATTCCCCTTTCACAAACCGATCTACAGCAGTCTGAACCTGCATTCCCCTTTAGCACAGAGATCTACAGCAGTCTGAACCTGCATTCCCCTTTCACACTGAGTCCTACAGCAGTCTGAACCTGTATTCTCTTTTCACAATGAGACCTGCAGCAGTCTGAACATGTATTCCCTTTTCACACTGAGATCTACAGCAGTGTGAACCGGCATTCCCCTTTCACACTGAGATGTACAGCAGTCTGAACATGCATTCCACTTTCACCCAGAGTTCTGCAGCAGTCTGAACCTGCATTTTCCTTTCACAATGAGATTCACAGCAGTCTGAACCTGCATTCCACTTTCACAGTGAGATCAACAGCAGTCTAAACCTGCATTCCCCTTTCACACTGAGACCTACAGCAGTCTGAACCTGCATTCACCTTTGAAACTGAGATCTACAGCAGTCTGAACCTGCATTCCCCTTTCACACTGACATCTACAGCAGTGTGAACCTGCATTTCCCTTTCACACTGAGATGTACAGCAGTTTGAACCTGCATTCCACTTTCACACTTAGATCTACAGCAGTCTGAACCTGCATTCCCCATTCACATTGAGATCTACAGCAGTCAGAACCTGCATTCCCCTTACACAATGAGACCTGCAGCAGTCTGAACCTCCATTCCCACTTCACAATGAGATCTGCAGCAATGTAAACCTGCATTCCCCTTTCACGCTGAGATCTACAGCAGTCTGAACCTGCATTCACCTTTGAAACTGAGATCTACAGCAGTCTGAACCTGCATTCCCCTTTCACACTGAGATCTACAGCAGTCTGAACCTGCATTTCCCTTTCACACTGAGATCTACAGCAGTGTGAACCTGCATTTCCCTTTCACACTGAGATGTACAGCAGTGTGAACATGCATTGCACTTTCACCCAGAGTTCTGCAGCACTCTGAAACAGCATTTTCCTTTCACACTGAGATTCACAGCAGTCTGAACCTGCATTCCACTTTCACAGTGAGATCAAGAGCAGTCTAAATCTGCCTTCCCCTTTCACACTGTGATCTACAGCAGTATGCACCTGTATTCCATTTTCACTGTGAGACCTGCAGCAGTCTGAACATGTATAAGCCTTTCACACTGAGATCTACAGCAGTGTGAACCTGCATTCCCCTTTCACACTGAGATGTACAGCAGTCTGAACATGAATTCCCCATTCACACTGAGATCTACAGCAGTATGAACGTGCATTCACCTTTCACTTGTAGATCTACAGCAGTCTGAACCTGCATTCCCCTTTCACACTGAGATCTACAACAGAGTGAACATGCATTCCACTTTCTCCCTGAGATCTACAGCAGTCTGAACCTGCATTCCACTTTCACACTGAGATCTACAGCAGTGTGAACCTGCATTCCCCTTTCACACTGAGATCTACAACAGAGTGAACATGCATTCCACTTCCTCCCTGAGATCTACAGCAGTGTGAACCTGCATTCCCCTTTCACATTTAGATCTTCAGCAGTCTCAACCTGCATTCCCCTTTCACACTGAGACCTACAGCAGTCTGAATCTGCATTGCACCTTCACACTGAGATCTATAGTAGTCTGAACATGTATTCCCCTTTCACCCTGAGATCTACAGCAGTGTGAACCTGCATTCCCATTTCACAATGTGACCTACAGCAGTTTGAAACTGCATTCCACTTTCACACTTAGATCTACAGCAGTCTGAACCTGCATTCCCCTTTCACATTGAGATCTACAGCAGTCAGAACCTGCATTCCCCTTACACAAGAGACCTGCAGCAGTCTGAACCTGCATTCCCACTTCACAATGAGATCAGCAGCAATGTGAACCTGCTTTCCCCTTGCACGCTGAGATCTACAGCCCTCTGAACCTGAACTCCCCGTCCACACTGAGATCTACAGCAGTCTGAACCTGCATTCACCTTTGAAACTGAGATCTACAGCAGTCTGATCCTGCATTCCCCTTTCACAATGAGACCTGCAGCAGTCTGAAACTCCATTCCCAATTCACAATGAGATTTGCCGCAATGTGAAACTGCATTCCCCTTTCACGCTGAGATCTACAGCAGTCTGAAGCTGAACTCCCCTTCCACACTGAGATCTACAGCAGTCTGAACCTGCATTCACCTTTGAAACTGCGATCTACAGCAGTCTGAACATGCATTCTCCTTTCACACTGAGATCTACAGCAGTCTGAACCTGCATTCCACTTTCACACTGAGATCTTCAGCAGTCTGAACCTGCATTCCCAGTTCACAGTGAGATCTACAGCAGTCTGAACCTGCAGTCCCCTTTCACACTGAGATCTACAGCAGTCTGAACCTGCATTCCCCTTTCTCACTGAGATCTACAATAGTGTGAACATGCATTCCACTTTCACCCAGAGTTCTGCAGCAGTCTGAACCTGCATTTTCCTTTCACACTGCGATTCACAACAGTCTGAACCTGCATTCCCCTTTCAGACTGAGATCTACAGCAGTCTGAACCTGCATTCCCCTTTCACCCTGAGATCTACAGCAGTCTGAACCTGCAATCCACTTTCACACTGAGAACTTCAGCGGTCTTTATCTGCATTCGACTTTCAAACTGAGACCAACGGCTGCCTGAACCTGTATTCCCCTTTCACACTGAGATCTACATCAGTGTGAACCTGCATTCCCCTTTCACATTGAGATGTACAGCAGTCAGAACAAGTATTCCCCTTTCACACAGTGATCTACTGCAGTCTGAACCTGCATTCCCCTTTCACATTTAAATCTACAGCAGTCTGAACCTGTGTTCCCCTTTCACACTGAGATCTACAGCCGTGTGAAAATACATTCCACTTTATCCCTGAGATATACAGCAGTCTGAACGTGCATTCTCCTTTCACACTGAGATCTGCAGCAGTCTGAACCTGCATTCCACTTTCACACTGAGATCTACAGTAGTCTGAAGCTGCCATCCTCTTTCACACTGAGATGTGCAGCAGTCTGAACCTGCATTCCCCTTTCACAATGAGACCTGCAGCAGTTTGAACCTCCATTCCCCTTTCACACTGAGATCTGCAGCAATGTGAACCTGCATTCCCCTTTTGCGCCGAGATCTGCAGCAGTCTGAACCTGAACTCCCCTTACACACTGAGATCTACAGCAATCTTAATCTGCATTTCCCTTTCACAATGTGTCCTACAGCAGTCTGAACCTGCATTCCCCTTTCACACTGAGATATACAGCAGTCTGACCCTGCATTCCACTTTCACACTGAGATCCACAGCAGTCTGAACCTGCATTCCCCTTTCACAAACCGATCTACAGCAGTCTGAACCTGCATTCCCCTTTAGCACTGAGATCTACAGCAGTCTGAACCTGCATTCCCCTTTCACACTGAGTCCTACAGCAGTCTGAACCTGTATTCCCTTTTCACAATGAGACCTGCAGCAGTCTGAACATGTATTCCCTTTTCACACTGAGATCTACAGCAGTGTGAACCGGCATTCCCCTTTCACACTGAGATGTACAGCAGTGTGAACATGCATTCCACTTTCACCCAGAGTTCTGCAGCAGTCTGAACCTGCATTTTCCTTTCACAATGAGATTCACAGCAGTCTGAACCTGCATTCCACTTTCACAGTGATATCAACAGCAGTCTAAACCTGCATTCCCCTGTCACACTGAGACCTGCAGCAGTCTGAACCTGCATTCACCTTTGAAACTGAGATCTACAGCAGTCTGAACCTGCATTCCCCTTTCACACTGAGATCTACAGCAGTCTGAACTTGCATTTCCCTTTCACACTGAGATCTACAGCAGTGTGAACCTGCATTTCCCTTTCACACTGAGATGTAGAGCAGTTTGAACCTGCATTCCACTTTCAAACTTAGATCTACAGCAGTCTGAACCTGCATTCCCCATTCACATTGAGATCTACAGCAGTCAGAACCTGCATTCCCCTTACACAATGAGACCTGCAGCAGTCTGAACCTCCATTCCCACTTCACAATGAGATCTGCAGCAATGTGAACCTGCATTCCCCTTTCACGCTGAGATCTACAGCAGTCTGAACCTGCATTCACCTTTGAAACTGAGATCTACAGCATTCTGAACCTGCATTCCTCTTTCACACAGAGATCTTCAGCAGTCTGAACCGTCATTCCCCTTTCACACTGAGATTCACAGCAGTCTGAACCTGCATTCCACTTTCACATTGAGATCAACAGCAGTCTAAACCTGCATTCCCCTTTCACACTGAGATCTACAGCAGTATGAACCTGTATTCCCCTTTCACACTTAGATCTACAGCAGTATGAACCTGCATTCCCCTTTCACACTGAGATCTACAGCAATCTTAACCTGCATTCCTCTTTCACACTACAGCAATCTGAACCTGCATTCCTCTTTCACACTGAGATGTACTGCAGTCTGAACCTGCATTCCCCTTTCACAATGAGACCTGCAGCAGTTTGATCATCCATTCCCACTTCACAATGACTCTGTAGCAATGTGAACCTGCATTCACCATTTACGCTGAGATCTACAGCAGTCTGAACGTGCATTCACCTTTAACACTGAGAACTACAGCAGTCTGAAACTGCATTCCCCTTTCACACTGAGATCTACAGCCATCTTAATCTGCATTTCCCTTTCACACTGAGTCCTACGGCTGCCTGAACCTGCTTTCGCCTTTCACACTGAGATCTACAGCAGTTTGAACCTGCATTCCCCTTTCACACTGAGATCTACAGCAGTCTGAACCTGCATTTTCCTTTCACGCTGAGATCTACAGCAGATTGAACCTGCATTCCCCTTTCACACTGAGATCTACAGCAGTCTGAAACTGCATTGAACTTTCACACTGAGATCTACTTCAGTCTCAACCTGCATTCCTCTTTCACAGTGAGACCTACAGCAGTCTGAACCAGCATTCCCCTTTCACACTGAGATCTACAGCAGTGTGAACACGCATTCCACTTTCACCCAGAGTTCTGCAGCAGTCTGAACCTGCATTTTCCTTTCACACTGAGATTCACAGCATTCTGAACCTGCATTCCACTTTCACAGTGAGATCTACAGCAGTCTGAACCTGCATTCCCTTTTCACACTGAGATCTACATCAGTCTGGAGCTGCATTCCCCTTTCACACTGAGTCCTACGGCTGCTTAACCTGCTTTCCCCTTTCACACTGAGTCCTACGGCTGCCTGAGCCTGCATTCCCCTTTCAATCTGAGACCTACAGCAGTCTGAAACTGCATGACCCTTTCACTCTGAGATCTACAGCAGTCTGAACCTGAATTCCCCTTTCACACTGTGATCTACAGCACTCTGAGCTTGCATTCACCTTTCACATTGACACCTATAGCTGTCTGAACTGGCATTAACCTTTCAAACTGAGATCTAACAGCAGTCTGAACCTGCATTCCCCTTTCACACTGAGATCTACAGCAGTCTGAACCTACATTTCCATTTCACACTGAGATCTACAGCAGTGTGAACCGGCATTCCCCTTTCACACTGAGATGTACAGCAGTGTGAACATGCATTCCACTTTCACCCAGAGTTCTGCAGCAGTCTGAACCTGCATTTTCCTTTCACAATGAGATTCACAGCAGTCTGAACCTGCATTCCACTTTCACCGTGAGATCAACAGCAGTCTAAACCTGCATTCCCCTGTCACACTGAGACCGACAGCAGTCTGAATCTGCATTGCACCTTCACACGGAGATCTATAGTAGTCTGAACATGTATTCCCCTTTCACCCTGAGATCTACAGCAGTGTGAACCTGCATTTTCCTTTCACACTGAGATTCACAGCAGTCTGAACCTGCATTCCACTTTCACAGTGAGATCAACAGCAGTCTAAACCTGCATTCCCCTTTCACACTGAGATCTACAGCAGTATGAACCTGTATTCCCCTTTCACACTTAGATCTACAGCAGTATGACCCTGCATTCCCCTTTCACACAAAGAACAACAGCAGTCTGAACCTGCATTCCTCTTTCACACTGAGATCTTCAGCAGTCTGAACTTCCATTCCATATTCAGACTGAGATCTACAGCATTCTGAACCTGCATTCCTCTTTCACACTGAGATCTTCAGCAGTCTGAACCGTCATTCCCCTTTCACACTGAGACCTACAGCTGTCTGTACCGGCATCCCCTTTCATACTGCGATCTACATCAGTATGATCCTGCATTCCCTTTTGACACTGAGATCTGCAGCAGTCTGAACCTGCATTCCCCTTTCACACTGAGAAATTCAGCTGTCTTAATATGCATTCCCCTTTGACAATGAAATCTACGGCTGCCTGAACCTTCATTCACCTTTCACACTGAGAAATTCAGCCGTCTTAATCTGCATTCCTCTTTCACACTGAGACCTGCAGCAGCCGGAACATGTATTCCCCTTTCACACTGAGATCTACAGCAGTGTGAACCTGCATTCCCCTTTGACACCGAGATGTACAGCAGTCTGAAAATGTATTCCCCTTTCACACTGAGATCTACAGCAGTCTGAACCTGCATTCCCCATTCACATTTAGATCTCCAGCAGTCTGAACCTGCATTCCCCTTTCACACTGAGATCTACAGCAGTCTGAACCTGCATTCCTCTTTCAGACTGAGAAGTACAGCAGTCTTAACCTGCATTCCGCTTTCACTCTGAGATCTACAGCAGTCTGAACCTGCATTCCCCTTGCACACTGAGATCTACAGCATTCTGAACCTGCATTCCTCTTTCACACAGAGATCTTCAGCAGTCTGAACCGTCATTCCCCTTTCACACTGAGATTCACAGCAGTCTGAACCTGCATTCCACTTTCACATTGAGATCAACAGCAGTCTAAACCTGCATTCCCCTTTCACACTGAGATCTACAGCAGTATGAACCTGTATTCCCCTTTCACACTTAGATCTACAGCAGTATGAACCTGCATTCCCCTTTCACACTGAGATCTACAGCAATCTTAACCTGCATTCCTCTTTCACACTACAGCAATCTGAACCTGCATTCCTCTTTCACACTGAGATGTACTGCAGTCTGAACCTGCATTCCCCTTTCACAATGAGACCTGCAGCAGTTTGATCATCCATTCCCACTTCACAATGACTCTGTAGCAATGTGAACCTGCATTCACCATTTACGCTGAGATCTACAGCAGTCTGAACGTGCATTCACCTTTAACACTGAGAACTACAGCAGTCTGAAACTGCATTCCCCCTTTCACACTGAGATCTACAGCCATCTTAATCTGCATTTCCCTTTCACACTGAGTCCTACGGCTGCCTGAACCTGCTTTCGCCTTTCACACTGAGATCTACAGCAGTTTGAACCTGCATTCCCCTTTCACACTGAGATCTACAGCAGTCTGAACCTGCATTTTCCTTTCACGCTGAGATCTACAGCAGATTGAACCTGCATTCCCCTTTCACACTGAGATCTACAGCAGTCTGAAACTGCATTGAACTTTCACACTGAGATCTACTTCAGTCTCAACCTGCATTCCTCTTTCACAGTGAGACCTACAGCAGTCTGAACCAGCATTCCCCTTTCACACTGAGATCTACAGCAGTGTGAACACGCATTCCACTTTCACCCAGAGTTCTGCAGCAGTCTGAACCTGCATTTTCCTTTCACACTGAGATTCACAGCATTCTGAACCTGCATTCCACTTTCACAGTGAGATCTACAGCAGTCTGAACCTGCATTCCCTTTTCACACTGAGATCTACATCAGTCTGGAGCTGCATTCCCCTTTCACACTGAGTCCTACGGCTGCTTAACCTGCTTTCCCCTTTCACACTGAGTCCTACGGCTGCCTGAGCCTGCATTCCCCTTTCAATCTGAGACCTACAGCAGTCTGAAACTGCATGACCCTTTCACTCTGAGATCTACAGCAGTCTGAACCTGAATTCCCCTTTCACACTGTGATCTACAGCACTCTGAGCTTGCATTCACCTTTCACATTGACACCTATAGCTGTCTGAACTGGCATTAACCTTTCAAACTGAGATCTAACAGCAGTCTGAACCTGCATTCCCCTTTCACACTGAGATCTACAGCAGTCTGAACCTACATTTCCATTTCACACTGAGATCTACAGCAGTGTGAACTGGCATTCCCCTTTCACACTGAGATGTACAGCAGTGTGAACATGCATTCCACTTTCACCCAGAGTTCTGCAGCAGTCTGAACCTGCATTTTCCTTTCACAATGAGATTCACAGCAGTCTGAACCTGCATTCCACTTTCACCGTGAGATCAACAGCAGTCTAAACCTGCATTCCCCTGTCACACTGAGACCGACAGCAGTCTGAATCTGCATTGCACCTTCACACTGAGATCTATAGTAGTCTGAACATGTATTCCCCTTTCACCCTGAGATCTACAGCAGTGTGAACCTGCATTTTCCTTTCACACTGAGATTCACAGCAGTCTGAACCTGCATTCCACTTTCACAGTGAGATCAACAGCAGTCTAAACCTGCATTCCCCTTTCACACTGAGATCTACAGCAGTATGAACCTGTATTCCCCTTTCACACTTAGATCTACAGCAGTATGACCCTGCATTCCCCTTTCACACAAAGAACAACAGCAGTCTGAACCTGCATTCCTCTTTCACACTGAGATCTTCAGCAGTCTGAACTTCCATTCCATATTCAGACTGAGATCTACAGCATTCTGAACCTGCATTCCTCTTTCACACTGAGATCTTCAGCAGTCTGAACCGTCATTCCCCTTTCACACTGAGACCTACAGCTGTCTGTACCGGCATCCCCTTTCATACTGCGATCTACATCAGTATGATCCTGCATTCCCTTTTGACACTGAGATCTGCAGCAGTCTGAACCTGCATTCCCCTTTCACACTGAGAAATTCAGCTGTCTTAATATGCATTCCCCTTTGACAATGAAATCTACGGCTGCCTGAACCTTCATTCACCTTTCACACTGAGAAATTCAGCCGTCTTAATCTGCATTCCTCTTTCACACTGAGACCTGCAGCAGCCGGAACATGTATTCCCCTTTCACACTGAGATCTACAGCAGTGTGAACCTGCATTCCCCTTTGACACCGAGATGTACAGCAGTCTGAAAATGTATTCCCCTTTCACACTGAGATCTACAGCAGTCTGAACCTGCATTCCCCATTCACATTTAGATCTCCAGCAGTCTGAACCTGCATTCCCCTTTCACACTGAGATCTACAGCAGTCTGAACCTGCATTCCTCTTTCAGACTGAGAAGTACAGCAGTCTTAACCTGCATTCCGCTTTCACTCTGAGATCTACAGCAGTCTGAACCTGCATTCCCCTTGCACACTGAGATGTACAGCAGTCTGAACCTGCATTCCCCTTTCACACTGAGATCAACAGCAGTGTGAACATGCATTCCAATTTCACAGTCAGATCAACAGCAGTCTGAACCGGCATTCCGCTTTCACACTGAGATCAACCGCAGTGTGAACTTGCATTCCAATTTCACACTGAGATCTACAGCAGTCTGAACTTCCATTCCACATTCACACTGAGATCCACAGCAGTATGAACCTGCATTCCCCTTTCACACTGAGTCCTACGGCTGCCTGAACCTGCATTCCCCTTTCACATTGAGACCTACAGCAGTCTGAACCTGTATTCCCTTTTCACACTGAGACCTGCAGCAGTCTGAACATGTATTCCCCTTTCACACTGAGATCTACAGCAGAGTGAACCTGCATTCCCCTTTCACACTGAGATGTATAGCAGTCTGAACAAGTATTACCCTTCCACACAGAGATCTATAGCAGTCTGAACCTGCATTCCACTTTCACATTTAGATCCACAGCTGTGTGAACGTGCATTCCCCTTTCACACTGAGATAGACAGTAGTCTGAACCTGCATTCCCCTTTCACACTGAGATCTACAGCAGTCTGAACCTGCATTCCGTTTTCACACTGAAATCTTCAGCAGTCTGAAGCTGCATTTCCCTTTCACACTGAGATCTACAGCAGTCTGAACCTGCATTTCCCCTTCACACTGAGATCTACAGCAGTCTGAACCTGCATTTCCCTTTCACAATGAGATCTACAGCAGTGTGTACATGCATTCCACTTTCACCCAGAGATCTGCATCAGTCTGAACCAGCATTTCCCTTTCACACTGAGATTCACAGAAGTCTGAACCTGCATTCCACTTTCACATTGAGATCAACAGCAGTCTGAACCTGCATTCCCCTTTCACACTGAGATCAACAGCAGTGTGAACATGCATTCCAATTTCACAGTCAGATCAACAGCAGTCTGAACCGGCATTCCGCTTTCACACTGAGATCAACCGCAGTGTGAACTTGCATTCCAATTTAATACTGAGATCTACAGCAGTCTGAACTTCCATTCCACATTCATACTGAGATCCACAGCAGTATGAACCTGCATTCCCCTTTCACACTGAGACCTACAGCAGTCTGAACCTGTATTCCCTTTTCACAATGAGACCTGCAGCAGTCTGAACATGTATTCCCCTTTCACACTGAGATCTACAGCAGTGTGAACCTGCATTCCCCTTTCACACTGAGATGTACAGCAGTCTGAACAAGTATTACCCTTCCACACAGAGATCTACAGCAGTCTGAACCTGCATTCCACTTTCACATTTAGATCTACAGCTGTGTGAACGTGCATTCCCCTTTCACACTGAGATCTAAAGCAGTCTGAACCAGCATTCCCCTTTCACACTGAGATCTACAGCAGTCTGAACCTGCATTCCCCTTTCACACTGAGATCTCCAGCAGTCTGAACCTGCAGTTCCCTTTCATACTGAGATCTACAGCAGTCTGAACCTGCATTTCCCTTTCACACTGAGATCTACAGCAGTCTGAACCTGCATTTCCCTTTCACAATGAGATTCACAGAAGTCTTAACCTGCATTCCACTTTCACATTGAGATCAACAGCAGTCTGAACCGGCATTACGCTTTCACACTGAGATCCACAGCAGTGTGAACATGCATTCCAATTTCACACTGAGATCCACAGCAGTCTAAACCTGCATTCCCCTTTCACACTGAGATCTACGCCAGTATGAACCTGCATTCCATTTACACACTGAGACCTGCGGCAGTCTGAAGCTGAATTCCCCTTTCAGACTGAGATCTACAGCAGTCTGATCCTGCCTTCCCCTTTCACCCTGACATCTACAGCAGTCTGATCCTGCATTCCCCTTTCACACTGAGATCTACAGCGTTCTGATCCTGCATTCCCATTTCCCACTGAGAGCTACAGCAGTCTGAACCTGCATTCCCCTTTCACACAAATTTCAACAGCAGTCTGAACATGCATTCCCCTTTCACACAAAAATCAACAGCAGTCTGAACCTGCATTCCCCTTTCTCACTGAGATCTACAGCAGTCTGTACTTCCATTCCACATTCAGACTGAGATCTACAGCAGTCTGAATCTGCATTCCTCTTTCACACTGAGATGTACAGCAGTCTGAACCTGCATTCCGCTTTCACACTGAGATCTACAGCAGTCTGAACCTGCATTCTCCTTTCACACTGAGACCTACAGCTGTATTTACCGGCATCCCCTTTCATACTGCGATCTACAGCAGTATGATCCTGCATTCCCTTTTGACACTGAGATCTGCAGAAGTCTGAACCTGCATTCCCCTTTGACAATGAAATCTACGGCTGCCTGAACCTGCATTTCCCTTTCACACTGAGAACTTCAGCTGTCTTAATCTGCATTCCCCTTTCACACTGAGTCCTACGGCTGACTGAACCTGCATTCCCATTTCACACTGAGACCTGCAGCAGTCTGAACATGTATTACCCTCTCACACTGTGATCTACAGCAGTGTGAACCTGCATTCCTCTTTCACACTGAGATGTACAACAGTCTGAACATGTATTCCCCATTCACACTGAGATCTACAGCAGTGTGAACCTGCATTCCCCTTTCACACTGAGATCTACAGCAGTCTGAACCTGCATTCCCCTTTCACACTGAGATCTACAACAGAATGAACTTGCACTCCACTTTCTCCCTGAGATCTACAGCAGTCTGAACGTGCATTCTTATTTCACACTGAGATCTACAGCAGTCTGAACCTGCATTGCACTTTCACAATGAGATCAACAGCAGTGTGAACCTGCATTCCCCTTTCACACTGAGACCTGCAGCAGTCTGAACATGTATAAGACTTTCACACTGAGATATACAGCAGTGTGAACCTGCATTCCCCTTTCACACTGAGATGTACAGCAGTCTGAAAATGAATTCCCCTTTCACACTGAGATCTACAGCAGTCTGAACCTGCATTTCCTTTTCACACTGTGATCTACAGCAGTCTGAACCTACATTTCCATTTCACACTGAGATCTACAGCAGTGTGAACCGGCATTCCCCTTTCACACTGAGATGTACAGCAGTGTGAACATGCATTCCACTTTCACCCAGAGTTCTGCAGCAGTCTGAACCTGCATTTTCCTTTCACAATGAGATTCACAGCAGTCTGAACCTGCATTCCACTTTCACAGTGAGATCAACAGCAGTCTAATCCTGCATTCCCCTGTCACACTGAGACCTACAGCAGTCTGAATCTGCATTGCACCTTCACACTGAGATCTATAGTAGTCTGAACATGTATTCCCCTTTCAACCTGTGATCTACAGCAGTATGAACCTGTATTCCCCTTTCACACTTAGATCTACAGCAGTATGAACCTGCATTCCCCTTTCACACTGAGATCTACAGCAATCTTAACCTGCATTCCTCTTTCACACTACAGCAATCTGAACCTGCATTCCTCTTTCACACTGAGATGTACTGCAGTCTGAACCTGCATTCCCCTTTCACAATGAGACCTGCAGCAGTTTGATCATCCATTCCCACTTCACAATGACTCTGTAGCAATGTGAACCTGCATTCACCATTTACGCTGAGATCTACAGCAGTCTGAACGTGCATTCACCTTTAACACTGAGAACTACAGCAGTCTGAAACTGCATTCCCCTTTCACACTGAGATCTACAGCCATCTTAATCTGCATTTCCCTTTCACACTGAGTCCTACGGCTGCCTGAACCTGCTTTCGCCTTTCACACTGAGATCTACAGCAGTTTGAACCTGCATTCCCCTTTCACACTGAGATCTACAGCAGTCTGAACCTGCATTTTCCTTTCACGCTGAGATCTACAGCAGATTGAACCTGCATTCCCCTTTCACACTGAGATCTACAGCAGTCTGAAACTGCATTGAACTTTCACACTGAGATCTACTTCAGTCTCAACCTGCATTCCTCTTTCACAGTGAGACCTACAGCAGTCTGAACCAGCATTCCCCTTTCACACTGAGATCTACAGCAGTGTGAACACGCATTCCACTTTCACCCAGAGTTCTGCAGCAGTCTGAACCTGCATTTTCCTTTCACACTGAGATTCACAGCATTCTGAACCTGCATTCCACTTTCACAGTGAGATCAACAGCAGTCTGAACCGGCAATACGCTTTCACACTGAGATCTACAGCAGTATGAACCTGCATTCCCCTTTCACACTGAGATCTACCGCAGTCTGAACCTGCATTCAACTTTGAAACTGAGATCTACTGCAGTCTGAACTTTCATTCACCTTTCACACTGAGATCTACAGCAGTCTGAACCTGCATTCCCCTTTCACACTGAGATCTACCGCAGTCTGAACCTGCATTCCGCTTTCACACTGAGATTAACAACAGTGTGGACATGCATTCCCCTTTCACACTGTGATCTACGACAGAGTGAAAATGCATTCTACTTTCTCCCTGAGATCTACAGCTGTCTGAACGTGAATTCCACTTTCACCCTGAAATTTGCGGCTCTCTGAACCTTCAATCCCCTTTCACATTGAGACCTTCAGCCATCTTAATCTGCATTTCCCTTTCACACTGAGTCCTAGGGCTGCCTGAACCTGCATTCCCCTTTCACACTGAGACCTACAGCAGACTGAAGCTGCATTGCACTTTCACACTGAGATCTATAGTAGTCTGAACATGTATTCCCCCTTCACACTGAGATCTACAGCAGTCTGAACATGTATTCCCCTTTCACACTGAGATCTACAGCAATGTGAACCTGCATTCCCCTTTCACACTGAGATCTACAGCAGTGTGAACATGCAGTCCACTTTCGCCCTTAGATCTACAGCAGTCTGAACGTGCATTCTCCTTTCACACTGAGATCTACAGCAGTCTGAACCTGCATTCCCCATTCACACTGAGAAATATAGCAGTCTGAACCTGCATTCCCATTTCACACTGAATCCTACGGCTGCCTGAACCTGCATTCCCCTTTCACTCTGACTCCTGCAGCTGTCTGAACCTGCATTCCACTTTAACACTGAGATCTACAGCAGTCTGAACCTGCATTCCCTTTTCACACTGAGATCTACATCAGTCTGGAGCTGCATTCCCCTTTCACACTGAGTCCTACGGCTGCTTAACCTGCTTTCCCCTTTCACACTGAGTCCTACGGCTGCCTGAGCCTGCATTCCCCTTTCAATCTGAGACCTACAGCAGTCTGAAACTGCATGACCCTTTCACTCTGAGATCTACAGCAGTCTGAACCTGAATTCCCCTTTCACACTGTGATCTACAGCACTCTGAGCTTGCATTCACCTTTCACATTGACACCTATAGCTGTCTGAACTGGCATTAACCTTTCAAACTGAGATCTAACAGCAGTCTGAACCTGCATTCCCCTTTCACACTGAGATCTACAGCAGTCTGAACCTACATTTCCATTTCACACTGAAATCTACAGCAGTGTGAACCGGCATTCCCCTTTCACACTGAGATGTACAGCAGTGTGAACATGCATTCCACTTTCACCCAGAGTTCTGCAGCAGTCTGAACCTGCATTTTCCTTTCACAATGAGATTCACAGCAGTCTGAACCTGCATTCCACTTTCACCGTGAGATCAACAGCAGTCTAAACCTGCATTCCCCTGTCACACTGAGACCGACAGCAGTCTGAATCTGCATTGCACCTTCACACTGAGATCTATAGTAGTCTGAACATGTATTCCCCTTTCACCCTGAGATCTACAGCAGTGTGAACCTGCATTTTCCTTTCACACTGAGATTCACAGCAGTCTGAACCTGCATTCCACTTTCACAGTGAGATCAACAGCAGTCTAAACCTGCATTCCCCTTTCACACTGAGATCTACAGCAGTATGAACCTGTATTCCCCTTTCACACTTAGATCTACAGCAGTATGACCCTGCATTCCCCTTTCACACAAAGAACAACAGCAGTCTGAACCTGCATTCCTCTTTCACACTGAGATCTTCAGCAGTCTGAACTTCCATTCCATATTCAGACTGAGATCTACAGCATTCTGAACCTGCATTCCTCTTTCACACTGAGATCTTCAGCAGTCTGAACCATCATTCCCCTTTCACACTGAGACCTACAGCTGTCTGTACCGGCATCCCCTTTCATACTGCGATCTACATCAGTATGATCCTGCATTCCCTTTTGACACTGAGATCTGCAGCAGTCTGAACCTGCATTCCCCTTTCACACTGAGAAATTCAGCTGTCTTAATATGCATTCCCCTTTGACAATGAAATCTACGGCTGCCTGAACCTTCATTCACCTTTCACACTGAGAAATTCAGCCGTCTTAATCTGCATTCCTCTTTCACACTGAGACCTGCAGCAGCCGGAACATGTATTCCCCTTTCACACTGAGATCTACAGCAGTGTGAACCTGCATTCCCCTTTGACACCGAGATGTACAGCAGTCTGAAAATGTATTCCCCTTTCACACTGAGATCTACAGCAGTCTGAACCTGCATTCCCCATTCACATTTAGATCTCCAGCAGTCTGAACCTGCATTCCCCTTTCACACTGAGATCTACAGCAGTCTGAACCTGCATTCCTCTTTCAGACTGAGAAGTACAGCATTCTTAACCTGCATTCCGCTTTCACTCTGAGATCTACAGCAGTCTGAACCTGCATTCCCCTTGCACACTGAGATGTACAGCAGTCTGAACCTGCATTCCCCTTTCACACTGAGATCAACAGCAGTGTGAACATGCATTCCAATTTCACAGTCAGATCAACAGCAGTCTGAACCGGCATTCCGCTTTCACACTGAGATCAACCGCAGTGTGAACTTGCATTCCAATTTCACACTGAGATCTACAGCAGTCTGAACTTCCATTCCGCATTCACACTGAGATCCACAGCAGTATGAACCTGCATTCCCCTTTCACACTGAGTCCTACGGCTGCCTGAACCTGCATTCCCCTTTCACATTGAGACCTACAGCAGTCTGAACCTGTATTCCCTTTTCACACTGAGACCTGCAGCAGTCTGAACATGTATTCCCCTTTCACACTGAGATCTACAGCAGAGTGAACCTGCATTCCCCTTTCACACTGAGATGTATAGCAGTCTGAACAAGTATTACCCTTCCACACAGAGATCTATAGCAGTCTGAACCTGCATTCCACTTTCACATTTAGATCTACAGCTGTGTGAACGTGCATTCCCCTTTCACACTGAGATCTACAGCAGTCTGAACCTGCATTCCCCTTTCACACTGAGATCTACAGCAGTCTGAACCTGCATTCTCCTTTCACACTGAGATCTACAGCAGTCTGAACCTGCATTTCCCTTTCACACTGAGATCTACAGCAGTCTGAACCTGCATTTCCCTTTCACACTGAGATCTACAGCAGTCTGAACCTGCATTTCCCTTTCACAATGAGATCTACAGCAGTGTGTACATGCATTCCACTTTCACCCAGAGATCTGCATCAGTCTGAACCAGCATTTCCCTTTCACACTGAGATTCACAGAAGTCTGAACCTGCATTCCACTTTCACATTGAGATCAACAGCAGTCTGAACCTGCATTCCCCTTTCACACTGAGATCAACAGCAGTGTGAACATGCATTCCAATTTCACAGTCAGATCAACAGCAGTCTGAACCGGCATTCCGCTTTCACACTGAGATCAACCGCAGTGTGAACTTGCATTCCAATTTAATACTGAGATCTACAGCAGTCTGAACTTCCATTCCACATTCACACTGAGATCCACAGCAGTATGAACCTGCATTCCCCTTTCACACTGAGACCTACAGCAGTCTGAACCTGTATTCCCTTTTCACAATGAGACCTGCAGCAGTCTGAACATGTATTCCCCTTTCACACTGAGATGTACAGCAGTGTGAACCTGCATTCCCCTTTCACACTGAGATGTACAGCAGTCTGAACAAGTATTACCCTTCCACACAGAGATCTACAGCAGTCTGAACCTGCATTCCACTTTCACATTTAGATCTACAGCTGTGTGAACGTGCATTCCCCTTTCACACTGAGATCTACAGCAGTCTGAACCTGCATTCCCCTTTCACACTGAGATCTCCAGCAGTCTGAACCTGCAGTTCCCTTTCATACTGAGATCTACAGCAGTCTGAACCTGCATTTCCCTTTCACACTGAGATCTACAGCAGTCTGAACCTGCATTTCCCTTTCACAATGAGATTCACAGAAGTCTTAACCTGCATTCCACTTTCACATTGAGATCAACAGCAGTCTGAACCGGCATTACGCTTTCACACTGAGATCCACAGCAGTGTGAACATGCATTCCAATTTCACACTGAGATCCACAGCAGTCTAAACCTGCATTCCCCTTTCACACTGAGATCTACGCCAGTATGAACCTGCATTCCATTTACACACTGAGACCTGCGGCAGTCTGAAGCTGAATTCCCCTTTCAGACTGAGATCTACAGCAGTCTGATCCTGCCTTCCCCTTTCACACTGACATCTACAGCAGTCTGATCCTGCATTCCCCTTTCACACTGAGATCTACAGCGTTCTGATCCTGCATTCCCATTTCCCACTGAGAGCTACAGCAGTCTGAACCTGCATTCCCCTTTCACACAAAGATCAACAGCAGTCTGAACATGCATTCCCCTTTCACACAAAAATCAACAGCAGTCTGAACCTGCATTCCCCTTTCTCACTGAGATCTACAGCAGTCTGTACTTCCATTCCACATTCAGACTGAGATCTACAGCAGTCTGAATCTGCATTCCTCTTTCACACTGAGATGTACAGCAGTCTGAACCTGCATTCCGCTTTCACACTGAGATCTACAGCAGTCTGAACCTGCATTCTCCTTTCACACTGAGACCTACAGCTGTATTTACCGGCATCCCCTTTCATACTGCGATCTACAGCAGTATGATCCTGCATTCCCTTTTGACACTGAGATCTGCAGAAGTCTGAACCTGCATTCCCCTTTGACAATGAAATCTACGGCTGCCTGAACCTGCATTTCCCTTTCACACTGAGAACTTCAGCTGTCTTAATCTGCATTCCCCTTTCACACTGAGTCCTACGGCTGACTGAACCTGCATTCCCATTTCACACTGAGACCTGCAGCAGTCTGAACATGTATTACCCTCTCACACTGTGATCTACAGCAGTGTGAACCTGCATTCCTCTTTCACACTGAGATGTACAACAGTCTGAACATGTATTCCCCATTCACACTGAGATCTACAGCAGTGTGAACCTGCATTCCCCTTTCACACTGAGATCTACAGCAGTCTGAACCTGCATTCCCCTTTCACACTGAGATCTACAACAGAATGAACTTGCACTCCACTTTCTCCCTGAGATCTACAGCAGTCTGAACGTGCATTCTTATTTCACACTGAGATCTACAGCAGTCTGAACCTGCATTGCACTTTCACAATGAGATCAACAGCAGTGTGAACCTGCATTCCCCTTTCACACTGAGACCTGCAGCAGTCTGAACATGTATAAGACTTTCACACTGAGATATACAGCAGTGTGAACCTGCATTCCCCTTTCACACTGAGATGTACAGCAGTCTGAAAATGAATTCCCCTTTCACACTGAGATCTACAGCAGTCTGAACCTGCATTTCCTTTTCACACTGTGATCTACAGCAGTCTGAACCTACATTTCCATTTCACACTGAGATCTACAGCAGTGTGAACCGGCATTCCCCTTTCACACTGAGATGTACAGCAGTGTGAACATGCATTCGACTTTCACCCAGAGTTCTGCAGCAGTCTGAACCTGCATTTTCCTTTCACAATGAGATTCACAGCAGTCTGAACCTGCATTCCACTTTCACAGTGAGATCAACAGCAGTCTAAACCTGCATTCCCCTGTCACACTGAGACCTACAGCAGTCTGAATCTGCATTGCACCTTCACACTGAGATCTATAGTAGTCTGAACATGTATTCCCCTTTCAACCTGAGATCTACAGCAGTGTGAACCGGCATTTTCCTTTCACACTGAGATTCACAGCAGTCTGAACCTGCATTCCACTTTCACATTGAGATCAACAGCAGTCTAAACCTGCATTCCCCTTTCACACTGAGATCTACAGCAGTATGAACCTGTATTCCCCTTTCACACTTAGATCTACAGCAGTATGAACCTGCATTCCCCTTTCACACTGAGATCTACAGCAATCTTAACCTGCATTCCTCTTTCACACTACAGCAATCTGAACCTGCATTCCTCTTTCACACTGAGATGTACTGCAGTCTGAACCTGCATTCCCCTTTCACAATGAGACCTGCAGCAGTTTGATCATCCATTCCCACTTCACAATGACTCTGTAGCAATGTGAACCTGCATTCCCCATTTACGCTGAGATCTACAGCAGTCTGAACGTGCATTCACCTTTAACACTGAGAACTACAGCAGTCTGAAACTGCATTCCCCTTTCACACTGAGATCTACAGCCATCTTAATCTGCATTTCCCTTTCACACTGAGTCCTACGGCTGCCTGAACCTGCTTTCGCCTTTCACACTGAGATCTACAGCAGTTTGAACCTGCATTCCCCTTTCACACTGAGATCTACAGCAGTCTGAACCTGCATTTTCCTTTCACGCTGAGATCTACAGCAGATTGAACCTGCATTCCCCTTTCACACTGAGATCTACAGCAGTCTGAAACTGCATTCAACTTTCACACTGAGATCTACTTCAGTCTCAACCTGCATTCCTCTTTCACAGTGAGACCTACAGCAGTCTGAACCAGCATTCCCCTTTCACACTGAGATCTACAGCAGTGTGAACACGCATTCCACTTTCACCCAGAGTTCTGCAGCAGTCTGAACCTGCATTTTCCTTTCACACTGAGATTCACAGCATTCTGAACCTGCATTCCACTTTCACAGTGAGATCAACAGCAGTCTGAACCGGCAATACGCTTTCACACTGAGATCTACAGCAGTATGAACCTGCATTCCCCTTTCACACTGAGATCTACCGCAGTCTGAACCTGCATTCAACTTTGAAACTGAGATCTACTGCAGTCTGAACTTTCATTCACCTTTCACACTGAGATCTACAGCAGTCTGAACCTGCATTCCCCTTTCACACTGAGATCTACCGCAGTCTGAACCTGCATTCCGCTTTCACACTGAGATTAACAACAGTGTGGACATGCATTCCCCTTTCACACTGTGATCTACGACAGAGTGAAAATGCATTCTACTTTCTCCCTGAGATCTACAGCTGTCTGAACGTGAATTCCACTTTCACCCTGAAATTTACGGCTCTCTGAACCTTCAATCCCCTTTCACATTGAGACCTTCAGCCATCTTAATCTGCATTTCCCTTTCACACTGAGTCCTAGGGCTGCCTGAACCTGCATTCCCCTTTCACACTGAGACCTACAGCAGACTGAAGCTGCATTGCACTTTCACACTGAGATCTATAGTAGTCTGAACATGTATTCCCCCTTCACACTGAGATCTACAGCAGTCTGAACATGTATTCCCCTTTCACACTGAGATCTACAGCAATGTGAACCTGCATTCCCCTTTCACACTGAGATCTACAGCAGTGTGAACATGCAGTCCACTTTCGCCCTTAGATCTACAGCAGTCTGAACGTGCATTCTCCTTTCATACTGAGATCTACAGCAGTCTGAACCTGCATTCCCCATTCACACTGAGAAATATAGCAGTCTGAACCTGCATTCCCATTTCACACTGAATCCTACGGCTGCCTGAACCTGCATTCCCCTTTCACTCTGACTCCTGCAGCTGTCTGAACCTGCATTCCACTTTAACACTGAGATCTACAGCAGTCTGAACCTGCATTCCCTTTTCACACTGAGATCTACATCAGTCTGGAGCTGCATTCCCCTTTCACACTGAGTCCTACGGCTGCTTAACCTGCTTTCCCCTTTCACACTGAGTCCTACGGCTGCCTGAGCCTGCATTCCCCTTTCAATCTGAGACCTACAGCAGTCTGAAACTGCATGACCCTTTCACTCTGAGATCTACAGCAGTCTGAACCTGAATTCCCCTTTCACACTGTGATCTACAGCACTCTGAGCTTGCATTCACCTTTCACATTGACACCTATAGCTGTCTGAACTGGCATTAACCTTTCAAACTGAGATCTAACAGCAGTCTGAACCTGCATTCCCCTTTCACACTGAGATCTACAGCAGTCTGAACCTACATTTCCATTTCACACTGAGATCTACAGCAGTGTGAACCGGCATTCCCCTTTCACACTGAGATGTACAGCAGTGTGAACATGCATTCCACTTTCACCCAGAGTTCTGCAGCAGTCTGAACCTGCATTTTCCTTTCACAATGAGATTCACAGCAGTCTGAACCTGCATTCCACTTTCACCGTGAGATCAACAGCAGTCTAAACCTGCATTCCCCTGTCACACTGAGACCGACAGCAGTCTGAATCTGCATTGCACCTTCACACGGAGATCTATAGTAGTCTGAACATGTATTCCCCTTTCACCCTGAGATCTACAGCAGTGTGAACCTGCATTTTCCTTTCACACTGAGATTCACAGCAGTCTGAACCTGCATTCCACTTTCACAGTGAGATCAACAGCAGTCTAAACCTGCATTCCCCTTTCACACTGAGATCTACAGCAGTATGAACCTGTATTCCCCTTTCACACTTAGATCTACAGCAGTATGACCCTGCATTCCCCTTTCACACAAAGAACAACAGCAGTCTGAACCTGCATTCCTCTTTCACACTGAGATCTTCAGCAGTCTGAACTTCCATTCCATATTCAGACTGAGATCTACAGCATTCTGAACCTGCATTCCTCTTTCACACTGAGATCTTCAGCAGTCTGAACCGTCATTCCCCTTTCACACTGAGACCTACAGCTGTCTGTACCGGCATCCCCTTTCATACTGCGATCTACATCAGTATGATCCTGCATTCCCTTTTGACACTGAGATCTGCAGCAGTCTGAACCTGCATTCCCCTTTCACACTGAGAAATTCAGCTGTCTTAATATGCATTCCCCTTTGACAATGAAATCTACGGCTGCCTGAACCTTCATTCACCTTTCACACTGAGAAATTCAGCCGTCTTAATCTGCATTCCTCTTTCACACTGAGACCTGCAGCAGCCGGAACATGTATTCCCCTTTCACACTGAGATCTACAGCAGTGTGAACCTGCATTCCCCTTTGACACCGAGATGTACAGCAGTCTGAAAATGTATTCCCCTTTCACACTGAGATCTACAGCAGTCTGAACCTGCATTCCCCATTCACATTTAGATCTCCAGCAGTCTGAACCTGCATTCCCCTTTCACACTGAGATCTACAGCAGTCTGAACCTGCATTCCTCTTTCAGACTGAGAAGTACAGCAGTCTTAACCTGCATTCCGCTTTCACTCTGAGATCTACAGCAGTCTGAACCTGCATTCCCCTTGCACACTGAGATGTACAGCAGTCTGAACCTGCATTCCCCTTTCACACTGAGATCAACAGCAGTGTGAACATGCATTCCAATTTCACAGTCAGATCAACAGCAGTCTGAACCGGCATTCCGCTTTCACACTGAGATCAACCGCAGTGTGAACTTGCATTCCAATTTCACACTGAGATCTACAGCAGTCTGAACTTCCATTCCGCATTCACACTGAGATCCACAGCAGTATGAACCTGCATTCCCCTTTCACACTGAGTCCTACGGCTGCCTGAACCTGCATTCCCCTTTCACATTGAGACCTACAGCAGTCTGAACCTGTATTCCCTTTTCACACTGAGACCTGCAGCAGTCTGAACATGTATTCCCCTTTCACACTGAGATCTACAGCAGAGTGAACCTGCATTCCCCTTTCACACTGAGATGTATAGCAGTCTGAACAAGTATTACCCTTCCACACAGAGATCTATAGCAGTCTGAACCTGCATTCCACTTTCACATTTAGATCTACAGCTGTGTGAACGTGCATTCCCCTTTCACACTGAGATCTACAGCAGTCTGAACCTGCATTCCCCTTTCACACTGAGATCTACAGCAGTCTGAACCTGCATTCTCCTTTCACACTGAGATCTACAGCAGTCTGAACCTGCATTTCCCTTTCACACTGAGATCTACAGCAGTCTGAACCTGCATTTCCCTTTCACACTGAGATCTACAGCAGTCTGAACCTGCATTTCCCTTTCACAATGAGATCTACAGCAGTGTGTACATGCATTCCACTTTCACCCAGAGATCTGCATCAGTCTGAACCAGCATTTCCCTTTCACACTGAGATTCACAGAAGTCTGAACCTGCATTCCACTTTCACATTGAGATCAACAGCAGTCTGAACCTGCATTCCCCTTTCACACTGAGATCAACAGCAGTGTGAACATGCATTCCAATTTCACAGTCAGATCAACAGCAGTCTGAACCGGCATTCCGCTTTCACACTGAGATCAACCGCAGTGTGAACTTGCATTCCAATTTAATACTGAGATCTACAGCAGTCTGAACTTCCATTCCACATTCACACTGAGATCCACAGCAGTATGAACCTGCATTCCCCTTTCACACTGAGACCTACAGCAGTCTGAACCTGTATTCCCTTTTCACAATGAGACCTGCAGCAGTCTGAACATGTATTCCCCTTTCACACTGAGATCTACAGCAGTGTGAACCTGCATTCCCCTTTCACACTGAGATGTACAGCAGTCTGAACAAGTATTACCCTTCCACACAGAGATCTACAGCAGTCTGAACCTGCATTCCACTTTCACATTTAGATCTACAGCTGTGTGAACGTGCATTCCCCTTTCACACTGAGATCTAAAGCAGTCTGAACCAGCATTCCCCTTTCACACTGAGATCTACAGCAGTCTGAACCTGCATTCCCCTTTCACACTGAGATCTCCAGCAGTCTGAACCTGCAGTTCCCTTTCATACTGAGATCTACAGCAGTCTGAACCTGCATTTCCCTTTCACACTGAGATCTACAGCAGTCTGAACCTGCATTTCCCTTTCACAATGAGATTCACAGAAGTCTTAACCTGCATTCCACTTTCACATTGAGATCAACAGCAGTCTGAACCGGCATTACGCTTTCACACTGAGATCCACAGCAGTGTGAACATGCATTCCAATTTCACACTGAGATCCACAGCAGTCTAAACCTGCATTCCCCTTTCACACTGAGATCTACGCCAGTATGAACCTGCATTCCATTTACACACTGAGACCTGCGGCAGTCTGAAGCTGAATTCCCCTTTCAGACTGAGATCTACAGCAGTCTGATCCTGCCTTCCCCTTTCACACTGACATCTACAGCAGTCTGATCCTGCATTCCCCTTTCACACTGAGATCTACAGCGTTCTGATCCTGCATTCCCATTTCCCACTGAGAGCTACAGCAGTCTGAACCTGCATTCCCCTTTCACACAAAGATCAACAGCAGTCTGAACATGCATTCCCCTTTCACACAAAAATCAACAGCAGTCTGAACCTGCATTCCCCTTTCTCACTGAGATCTACAGCAGTCTGTACTTCCATTCCACATTCAGACTGAGATCTACAGCAGTCTGAATCTGCATTCCTCTTTCACACTGAGATGTACAGCAGTCTGAACCTGCATTCCGCTTTCACACTGAGATCTACAGCAGTCTGAACCTGCATTCTCCTTTCACACTGAGACCTACAGCTGTATTTACCGGCATCCCCTTTCATACTGCGATCTACAGCAGTATGATCCTGCATTCCCTTTTGACACTGAGATCTGCAGAAGTCTGAACCTGCATTCCCCTTTGACAATGAAATCTACGGCTGCCTGAACCTGCATTTCCCTTTCACACTGAGAACTTCAGCTGTCTTAATCTGCATTCCCCTTTCACACTGAGTCCTACGGCTGACTGAACCTGCATTCCCATTTCACACTGAGACCTGCAGCAGTCTGAACATGTATTACCCTCTCACACTGTGATCTACAGCAGTGTGAACCTGCATTCCTCTTTCACACTGAGATGTACAACAGTCTGAACATGTATTCCCCATTCACACTGAGATCTACAGCAGTGTGAACCTGCATTCCCCTTTCACACTGAGATCTACAGCAGTCTGAACCTGCATTCCCCTTTCACACTGAGATCTACAACAGAATGAACTTGCACTCCACTTTCTCCCTGAGATCTACAGCAGTCTGAACGTGCATTCTTATTTCACACTGAGATCTACAGCAGTCTGAACCTGCATTGCACTTTCACAATGAGATCAACAGCAGTGTGAACCTGCATTCCCCTTTCACACTGAGACCTGCAGCAGTCTGAACATGTATAAGACTTTCACACTGAGATATACAGCAGTGTGAACCTGCATTCCCCTTTCACAATGAGATCTACAGCAGTGTGTACATGCATTCCACTTTCACCCAGAGATCTGCATCAGTCTGAACCAGCATTTCCCTTTCACACTGAGATTCACAGAAGTCTGAACCTGCATTCCACTTTCACATTGAGATCAACAGCAGTCTGAACCTGCATTCCCCTTTCACACTGAGATCAACAGCAGTGTGAACATGCATTCCAATTTCACAGTCAGATCAACAGCAGTCTGAACCGGCATTCCGCTTTCACACTGAGATCAACCGCAGTGTGAACTTGCATTCCAATTTAATACTGAGATCTACAGCAGTCTGAACTTCCATTCCACATTCACACTGAGATCCACAGCAGTGTGAACCTGCATTCCCCTTTCACACTGAGACCTACAGCAGTCTGAACCTGTATTCCCTTTTCACAATGAGACCTGCAGCAGTCTGAACATGTATTCCCCTTTCACACTGAGATCTACAGCAGTGTGAACCTGCATTCCCCTTTCACACTGAGATGTACAGCAGTCTGAACATGTATTACCCTTCCACACAGAGATCTACAGCAGTCTGAACCTGCATTCCACTTTCACATTTAGATCTACAGCTGTGTGAACGTGCATTCCCCTTTCACACTGAGATCTAAAGCAGTCTGAACCAGCATTCCCCTTTCACACTGAGATCTACAGCAGTCTGAACCTGCATTCCCCTTTCACACTGAGATCTCCAGCAGTCTGAACCTGCAGTTCCCTTTCATACTGAGATCTACAGCAGTCTGAACCTGCATTTCCCTTTCACACTGAGATCTACAGCAGTCTGAACCTGCATTTCCCTTTCACAATGAGATTCACAGAAGTCTTAACCTGCATTCCACTTTCACATTGAGATCAACAGCAGTCTGAACCGGCATTACGCTTTCACACTGAGATCCACAGCAGTGTGAACATGCATTCCAATTTCACACTGAGATCCACAGCAGTCTAAACCTGCATTCCCCTTTCACACTGATATCTACGCCAGTATGAACCTGCATTCCATTTACACACTGAGACCTGCGGCAGTCTGAAGCTGAATTCCCCTTTCAGACTGAGATCTACAGCAGTCTGATCCTGCCTTCCCCTTTCACACTGACATCTACAGCAGTCTGATCCTGCATTCCCCTTTCACACTGAGATCTACAGCGTTCTGATCCTGCATTCCCATTTCCCACTGAGAGCTACAGCAGTCTGAACCTGCATTCCCCTTTCACACAAAGATCAACAGCAGTCTGAACATGCATTCCCCTTTCACACAAAAATCAACAGCAGTCTGAACCTGCATTCCCCTTTCTCACTGAGATCTACAGCAGTCTGTACTTCCATTCCACATTCAGACTGAGATCTACAGCAGTCTGAATCTGCATTCCTCTTTCACACTGAGATGTACAGCAGTCTGAACCTGCATTCCGCTTTCACACTGAGATCTACAGCAGTCTGAACCTGCATTCTCCTTTCACACTGAGACCTACAGCTGTATTTACCGGCATCCCCTTTCATACTGCGATCTACAGCAGTATGATCCTGCATTCCCTTTTGACACTGAGATCTGCAGAAGTCTGAACCTGCATTCCCCTTTGACAATGAAATCTACGGCTGCCTGAACCTGCATTTCCCTTTCACACTGAGAACTTCAGCTGTCTTAATCTGCATTCCCCTTTCACACTGAGTCCTACGGCTGACTGAACCTGCATTCCCATTTCACACTGAGACCTGCAGCAGTCTGAACATGTATTACCCTCTCACACTGTGATCTACAGCAGTGTGAACCTGCATTCCTCTTTCACACTGAGATGTACAACAGTCTGAACATGTATTCCCCATTCACACTGAGATCTACAGCAGTGTGAACCTGCATTCCCCTTTCACACTGAGATCTACAGCAGTCTGAACCTGCATTCCCCTTTCACACTGAGATCTACAACAGAATGAACTTGCACTCCACTTTCTCCCTGAGATCTACAGCAGTCTGAACGTGCATTCTTATTTCACACTGAGATCTACAGCAGTCTGAACCTGCATTGCACTTTCACAATGAGATCAACAGCAGTGTGAACCTGCATTCCCCTTTCACACTGAGACCTGCAGCAGTCTGAACATGTATAAGACTTTCACACTGAGATATACAGCAGTGTGAACCTGCATTCCCCTTTCACACTGAGATGTACAGCAGTCTGAAAATGAATTCCCCTTTCACACTGAGATCTACAGCAGTCTGAACCTGCATTTCCTTTTCACACTGTGATCTACAGCAGTCTGAACCTACATTTCCATTTCACACTGAGATCTACAGCAGTGTGAACCGGCATTCCCCTTTCACACTGAGATGTACAGCAGTGTGAACATGCATTCCACTTTCACCCAGAGTTCTGCAGCAGTCTGAACCTGCATTTTCCTTTCACAATGAGATTCACAGCAGTCTGAACCTGCATTCCACTTTCACAGTGAGATCAACAGCAGTCTAAACCTGCATTCCCCTGTCACACTGAGACCTACAGCAGTCTGAATCTGCATTGCACCTTCACACTGAGATCTATAGTAGTCTGAACATGTATTCCCCTTTCAACCTGAGATCTACAGCAGTGTGAACCGGCATTTTCCTTTCACACTGAGATTCACAGCAGTCTGAACCTGCATTCCACTTTCACATTGAGATCAACAGCAGTCTAAACCTGCATTCCCCTTTCACACTGAGATCTACAGCAGTATGAACCTGTATTCCCCTTTCACACTTAGATCTACAGCAGTATGAACCTGCATTCCCCTTTCACACTGAGATCTGCAGCAATCTTAACCTGCATTCCTCTTTCACACTGAGATCTACAGCAATCTGAACCTGCATTCCTCTTTCACACTGAGATGTACTGCAGTCTGAACCTGCATTCCCCTTTCACAATGAGACCTGCAGCAGTTTGATCATCCATTCCCACTTCACAATGACTCTGTAGCAATGTGAACCTGCATTCACCATTTACGCTGAGATCTACAGCAGTCTGAACGTGCATTCACCTTTAACACTGAGAACTACAGCAGTCTGAAACTGCATTCCCCTTTCACACTAAGATCTACAGCCATCTTAATCTGCATTTCCCTTTCACACTGAGTCCTACGGCTGCCTGAACCTGCTTTCGCCTTTCACACTGAGATCTACAGCAGTTTGAACCTGCATTCCCCTTTCACACTGAGATCTACAGCAGTCTGAAAATGAATTCCCCTTTCACACTGAGATCTACAGCAGTCTGAACCTGCATTTCCTTTTCACACTGTGATCTACAGCAGTCTGAACCTACATTTCCATTTCACACTGAGATCTACAGCAGTGTGAACCGGCATTCCCCTTTCACACTGAGATGTACAGCAGTGTGAACATGCATTCCACTTTCACCCAGAGTTCTGCAGCAGTCTGAACCTGCATTTTCCTTTCACAATGAGATTCACAGCAGTCTGAACCTGCATTCCACTTTCACAGTGAGATCAACAGCAGTCTAAACCTGCATTCCCCTGTCACACTGAGACCTACAGCAGTCTGAATCTGCATTGCACCTTCACACTGAGATCTATAGTAGTCTGAACATGTATTCCCCTTTCAACCTGAGATCTACAGCAGTGTGAACCGGCATTTTCCTTTCACACTGAGATTCACAGCAGTCTGAACCTGCATTCCACTTTCACATTGAGATCAACAGCAGTCTAAACCTGCATTCCCCTTTCACACTGAGATCTACAGCAGTATGAACCTGTATTCCCCTTTCACACTTAGATCTACAGCAGTATGAACCTGCATTCCCCTTTCACACTGAGATCTGCAGCAATCTTAACCTGCATTCCTCTTTCACACTGAGATCTACAGCAATCTGAACCTGCATTCCTCTTTCACACTGAGATGTACTGCAGTCTGAACCTGCATTCCCCTTTCACAATGAGACCTGCAGCAGTTTGATCATCCATTCCCACTTCACAATGACTCTGTAGCAATGTGAACCTGCATTCACCATTTACGCTGAGATCTACAGCAGTCTGAACGTGCATTCACCTTTAACACTGAGAACTACAGCAGTCTGAAACTGCATTCCCCTTTCACACTAAGATCTACAGCCATCTTAATCTGCATTTCCCTTTCACACTGAGTCCTACGGCTGCCTGAACCTGCTTTCGCCTTTCACACTGAGATCTACAGCAGTTTGAACCTGCATTCCCCTTTCACACTGAGATCTACAGCAGTCTGAAACTGCATTCCACTTTCACACTGAGATCTACTTCAGTCTCAACCTGCATTCCTCTTTCACAGTGAGACCTACAGCAGTCTGAACCAGCATTCCCCTTTCACACTGAGATCTACAGCAGTGTGAACACGCATTCCACTTTCACCCAGAGTTCTGCAGCAGTCTGAACCTGCATTTTCCTTTCACACTGAGATTCACAGCATTCTGAACCTGCATTCCACTTTCACAGTGAGATCAATAGCAGTCTGAACCGGCAATACGCTTTCACACTGAGATCTACAGCAGTATGAACCTGCATTCCCCTTTCACACTGAGATCTACCGCAGTCTGAACCTGCATTCCGCTTTCACACTGAGATTAACAACAGTGTGGACATGCATTCCCCTTTCACACTGTGATCTACAACAGAGTGAAAATGCATTCTACTTTCTCCCTGAGATCTACAGCTGTCTGAACGTGAATTCCACTTTCACCCTGAAATTTACGGCTCTCTGAACCTTCAATCCCCTTTCACATTGAGACCTTCAGCCATCTTAATCTGCATTTCCCTTTCACACTGAGTCCTAGGGCTGCCTGAACCTGCATTCCCCTTTCACACTGAGACCTACAGCAGTCTGAAGCTGCATTGCACTTTCACACTGATATCTATAGTAGTCTGAACATGTATTCCCCCTTCACACTGAGATCTACAGCAGTCTGAACATGTATTCCCCTTTCACACTGAGATCTACAGCAATGTGAACCTGCATTCCCCTTTCACACTGAGATCTACGGCAGTGTGAACATGCTTTCCACTTTCACACTGAGATCTATAGCAGTCTGAACCTGCATTCCCCTTTCACACTGATATCTACGCCAGTATGAACCTGCATTCCATTTACACACTGAGACCTGCGGCAGTCTGAAGCTGAATTCCCCTTTCAGACTGAGATCTACAGCAGTCTGATCCTGCCTTCCCCTTTCACACTGACATCTACAGCAGTCTGATCCTGCATTCCCCTTTCACACTGAGATCTACAGCGTTCTGATCCTGCATTCCCATTTCCCACTGAGATCTCCAGCAGTCTGAACCTGCAGTTCCCTTTCATACTGAGATCTACAGCAGTCTGAACCTGCATTTCCCTTTCACACTGAGATCTACAGCAGTCTGAACCTGCATTTCCCTTTCACAATGAGATTCACAGAAGTCTTAACCTGCATTCCACTTTCACATTGAGATCAACAGCAGTCTGAACCGGCATTACGCTTTCACACTGAGATCCACAGCAGTGTGAACATGCATTCCAATTTCACACTGAGATCCACAGCAGTCTAAACCTGCATTCCCCTTTCACACTGATATCTACGCCAGTATGAACCTGCATTCCATTTACACACTGAGACCTGCGGCAGTCTGAAGCTGAATTCCCCTTTCAGACTGAGATCTACAGCAGTCTGATCCTGCCTTCCCCTTTCACACTGACATCTACAGCAGTCTGATCCTGCATTCCCCTTTCACACTGAGATCTACAGCGTTCTGATCCTGCATTCCCATTTCCCACTGAGAGCTACAGCAGTCTGAACCTGCATTCCCCTTTCACACAAAGATCAACAGCAGTCTGAACATGCATTCCCCTTTCACACAAAAATCAACAGCAGTCTGAACCTGCATTCCCCTTTCTCACTGAGATCTACAGCAGTCTGTACTTCCATTCCACATTCAGACAGAGATCTACAGCAGTCTGAATCTGCATTCCTCTTTCACACTGAGATGTACAGCAGTCTGAACCTGCATTCCGCTTTCACACTGAGATCTACAGCAGTCTGAACCTGCATTCTCCTTTCACACTGAGACCTACAGCTGTATTTACCGGCATCCCCTTTCATACTGCGATCTACAGCAGTATGATCCTGCATTCCCTTTTGACACTGAGATCTGCAGAAGTCTGAACCTGCATTCCCCTTTGACAATGAAATCTACGGCTGCCTGAACCTGCATTTACCTTTCACACTGAGAACTTCAGCTGTCTTAATCTGCATTCCCCTTTCACACTGAGTCCTACGGCTGACTGAACCTGCATTCCCATTTCACACTGAGACCTGCAGCAGTCTGAACATGTATTACCCTCTCACACTGTGATCTACAGCAGTGTGAACCTGCATTCCTCTTTCACACTGAGATGTACAACAGTCTGAACATGTATTCCCCATTCACACTGAGATCTACAGCAGTGTGAACCTGCATTCCCCTTTCACACTGAGATCTACAGCAGTCTGAACCTGCATTCCCCTTTCACACTGAGATCTACAACAGAATGAACTTGCACTCCACTTTCTCCCTGAGATCTACAGCAGTCTGAACGTGCATTCTTATTTCACACTGAGATCTACAGCAGTCTGAACCTGCATTGCACTTTCACAATGAGATCAACAGCAGTGTGAACCTGCATTCCCCTTTCACACTGAGACCTGCAGCAGTCTGAACATGTATAAGACTTTCACACTGAGATATACAGCAGTGTGAACCTGCATTCCCCTTTCACACTGAGATGTACAGCAGTCTGAAAATGAATTCCCCTTTCACACTGAGATCTACAGCAGTCTGAACCTGCATTTCCTTTTCACACTGTGATCTACAGCAGTCTGAACCTACATTTCCATTTCACACTGAGATCTACAGCAGTGTGAACCGGCATTCCCCTTTCACACTGAGATGTACAGCAGTGTGAACATGCATTCCACTTTCACCCAGAGTTCTGCAGCAGTCTGAACCTGCATTTTCCTTTCACAATGAGATTCACAGCAGTCTGAACCTGCATTCCACTTTCACAGTGAGATCAACAGCAGTCTAAACCTGCATTCCCCTGTCACACTGAGACCTACAGCAGTCTGAATCTGCATTGCACCTTCACACTGAGATCTATAGTAGTCTGAACATGTATTCCCCTTTCAACCTGAGATCTACAGCAGTGTGAACCGGCATTTTCCTTTCACACTGAGATTCACAGCAGTCTGAACCTGCATTCCACTTTCACATTGAGATCAACAGCAGTCTAAACCTGCATTCCCCTTTCACACTGAGATCTACAGCAGTATGAACCTGTATTCCCCTTTCACACTTAGATCTACAGCAGTATGAACCTGCATTCCCCTTTCACACTGAGATCTGCAGCAATCTTAACCTGCATTCCTCTTTCACACTGAGATCTACAGCAATCTGAACCTGCATTCCTCTTTCACACTGAGATGTACTGCAGTCTGAACCTGCATTCCCCTTTCACAATGAGACCTGCAGCAGTTTGATCATCCATTCCCACTTCACAATGACTCTGTAGCAATGTGAACCTGCATTCACCATTTACGCTGAGATCTACAGCAGTCTGAACGTGCATTCACCTTTAACACTGAGAACTACAGCAGTCTGAAACTGCATTCCCCTTTCACACTAAGATCTACAGCCATCTTAATCTGCATTTCCCTTTCACACTGAGTCCTACGGCTGCCTGAACCTGCTTTCGCCTTTCACACTGAGATCTACAGCAGTTTGAACCTGCATTCCCCTTTCACACTGAGATGTACAGCAGTCTGAAAATGAATTCCCCTTTCACACTGAGATCTACAGCAGTCTGAACCTGCATTTCCTTTTCACACTGTGATCTACAGCAGTCTGAACCTACATTTCCATTTCACACTGAGATCTACAGCAGTGTGAACCGGCATTCCCCTTTCACACTGAGATGTACAGCAGTGTGAACATGCATTCCACTTTCACCCAGAGTTCTGCAGCAGTCTGAACCTGCATTTTCCTTTCACAATGAGATTCACAGCAGTCTGAACCTGCATTCCACTTTCACAGTGAGATCAACAGCAGTCTAAACCTGCATTCCCCTGTCACACTGAGACCTACAGCAGTCTGAATCTGCATTGCACCTTCACACTGAGATCTATAGTAGTCTGAACATGTATTCCCCTTTCAACCTGAGATCTACAGCAGTGTGAACCGGCATTTTCCTTTCACACTGAGATTCACAGCAGTCTGAACCTGCATTCCACTTTCACATTGAGATCAACAGCAGTCTAAACCTGCATTCCCCTTTCACACTGAGATCTACAGCAGTATGAACCTGTATTCCCCTTTCACACTTAGATCTACAGCAGTATGAACCTGCATTCCCCTTTCACACTGAGATCTGCAGCAATCTTAACCTGCATTCCTCTTTCACACTGAGATCTACAGCAATCTGAACCTGCATTCCTCTTTCACACTGAGATGTACTGCAGTCTGAACCTGCATTCCCCTTTCACAATGAGACCTGCAGCAGTTTGATCATCCATTCCCACTTCACAATGACTCTGTAGCAATGTGAACCTGCATTCACCATTTACGCTGAGATCTACAGCAGTCTGAACGTGCATTCACCTTTAACACTGAGAACTACAGCAGTCTGAAACTGCATTCCCCTTTCACACTAAGATCTACAGCCATCTTAATCTGCATTTCCCTTTCACACTGAGTCCTACGGCTGCCTGAACCTGCTTTCGCCTTTCACACTGAGATCTACAGCAGTTTGAACCTGCATTCCCCTTTCACACTGAGATCTACAGCAGTCTGAAACTGCATTCCACTTTCACACTGAGATCTACTTCAGTCTCAACCTGCATTCCTCTTTCACAGTGAGACCTACAGCAGTCTGAACCAGCATTCCCCTTTCACACTGAGATCTACAGCAGTGTGAACACGCATTCCACTTTCACCCAGAGTTCTGCAGCAGTCTGAACCTGCATTTTCCTTTCACACTGAGATTCACAGCATTCTGAACCTGCATTCCACTTTCACAGTGAGATCAATAGCAGTCTGAACCGGCAATACGCTTTCACACTGAGATCTACAGCAGTATGAACCTGCATTCCCCTTTCACACTGAGATCTACCGCAGTCTGAACCTGCATTCCGCTTTCACACTGAGATTAACAACAGTGTGGACATGCATTCCCCTTTCACACTGTGATCTACAACAGAGTGAAAATGCATTCTACTTTCTCCCTGAGATCTACAGCTGTCTGAACGTGAATTCCACTTTCACCCTGAAATTTACGGCTCTCTGAACCTTCAATCCCCTTTCACATTGAGACCTTCAGCCATCTTAATCTGCATTTCCCTTTCACACTGAGTCCTAGGGCTGCCTGAACCTGCATTCCCCTTTCACACTGAGACCTACAGCAGTCTGAAGCTGCATTGCACTTTCACACTGATATCTATAGTAGTCTGAACATGTATTCCCCCTTCACACTGAGATCTACAGCAGTCTGAACATGTATTCCCCTTTCACACTGAGATCTACAGCAATGTGAACCTGCATTCCCCTTTCACACTGAGATCTACGGCAGTGTGAACATGCTTTCCACTTTCACACTGAGATCTATAGCAGTCTGAACCTGAATTCCCCTTTCACACTGAGATGTACAGCAGTCTGAACATGTATTCCCCTTTCACACATTGATCTACAGCATTCTGAAACTGCATTCCCCTTTCACATTTAGATCTACAGCAGTCTGAACCTGCATTCCACTTTCACACTGAGATCTACAGCAGTCTGAACCTGCATTCCTCTTTCACACTGAGATGTACAGCAGTCTGAACATGTATTCCCCTTTCACACATTGATCTACAGCAGTCTGAAACTGCATTCCCCTTTCACATTTAGATCTACGGCAGTGTGAACATGCTTTCCACTTTCACACTGAGATCTACAGTAGTCTGAACCTGCATTTTCCTTTCACACTGAGATCCACAGCAGTCTGAACCTGCATTCAACTTGCACAGTGAGATCAACAACAGTCTGAACCGGCATACCGCTTTCACACTGAGAACTACAGCAGTGTGAACTTGCATTCCACTTTCACATTGAGATCTGCAGCAGTCTGAACCTGCAATCCCCTTTCCCACTGAGATGTACAGCAGTCTGAATCTGCATTCCCCTTTCACACTGAGAACTACAGCAGTCTGAACTTCCATTCCACATTCACACTGAGATCTACAAAAGTTTGTACCTCCATTCTCCTTTGACCCTGAAATCTACAGCAGTCTGAACCTGCATCCCCCTTTCACCCTGGGATCTACAGCAGTATTACCCAGCATGCCCCTTTCACACTGAGTCCGACGGCTGCTTAACCTGCATTCCCTTTTCACACTGAGAACTTCAGCCGTCTTAATCTGCATTCCCCTTTCACACTGAGTCCAACAGCTGCCTGAACCTGCATTCCCCTTTCACACTGAGACCTACAGCAGTCTGAACCTGCATTCACCTTTCACACTGAGATCTACAGTAGTCTGACCCTGCATTACCCTTTCACACTGAGATGTACAGCAGTATGACTCTGCATTCCACGTTCACACTGAGATCTACAGCAGTTGAACTTGCATTCCACTTTCACACTGAGATCTACAGCAGTTGAACTTGCATTCCATTTTCACAATGAGATCTACAGCAGTTGAACTTGCATTCCCCTTTCACACTGAGATCTACAGCAGTCTGAACCTGCAATTCCATTCCACACTGAGAACTTCAGCCATCTTAATCTGAATTCCCCTTTCACACTAAGTCCTACGGCTGCCTGAAACTGCATTCCCCTTTCAAACTGAGACCGTCAGCAGTCTGAACCTGCATTCACCTTTCACACTGAGATCTACAGTAGTCTGACCCTGCATTACCCTTTCACACTGAGACCTGCAGCAGTCTGAACATATATTCTCCTTTCACACTGAGATGTACAGCAGTGGAAACCTGCATTCCCTTTCACACTGAGATGTACAGCAGTCTGAAGATGTATTCCCCTTTCACACAAAGATCTACAGCAGTCTGAACCTGAATTCCCCTTTCACATTTAGATCTACAGCTGTCTGAACCTGCATTCCACTTTCACACTGAGATCTACTGCAGTATGAACCTGCATTCACCTTTCACAATGAGACCTGCAGCAGTCTGAAGCTCCATTCCCACTTCACAATGAGATCTGCAGCAATGTGAACATGCGTTCCCCTTTCACGCTGAGATCTACAGCCCTCTGAACCTGAACTCCCCATCCACACTGAGGTCTACAGCAGTCTGAACCTGCATTCCCCTTTCACACTGAGATCTATAGCAGTCTGAACCTGCATTCCCCTTTCACACTGAGATCTATAGCAGTCTGAACCTGAACTCCCCTTTCACACTGAGATCTACAGCAGTCTGAACCTGCATTCCCCTTTGACACTGAGATCTACAGCAGTCTGAAACTGAATTACCCTTTCACTCTGAGACCTTCAGCCATATTAATCTGCATTTCCCTTTCACACTGAATCCTACGGCTGCCTGAATCTGCATTCCCGTTTCACACTGAGACCTACAGCAGTCTGAAGCTGCATTGCACTTTCACACTGAGATCTATAGTTGTCTGAACATGTATTCCCCCTTCACACTGAGATCTACAGCAGTCTGAACATGTATTCCCCTTTCACACTGAGATTTACAGCAGTGTGAACCTGCATTCCCCTTTCACACTGAGATCTACAGCAGTGTGAACATGCAGTCCACTTTCGCCCTTAGATCTAGATCAGTCTGAACGTGCATTCTCCTTTCACACTGAGATCTACAGCAGTCTGAACCTGCATTCCACTTTCACACTGAGAACTATAGCAGTCTGTACCTGCATTCCCATTTCAAACTGAATCCTACGGCTGCCTGAACCTGCATTCCCCTTTCACTCTGAGTCCTGCAGCTCTCTGAACCTGCATTCCACTTTAACACTGATCTACAGTAGTGTGAACATCCATTCCCCTTTCAGACTGAGATCTACAGCAGTCTGAACCTGCATTCCCCTTTCACCCTGAGATCTACTGCAGTCTGAACATGTATTCCACTTTCACACTGAGATCTACAGCAATTGAACTTGCATTCCACTTTCACACTGAGATCTACAGCAGTTGAACTTGCATTCCACTTTCACAATGAGATCTACAGCAGTTGAACTTGCATTCCCCTTTCACACTGAGATCTGCAGCAGTCTGAACCTGCATTCCCATTTCACACTGAGAACTTCAGCCGTCTTACTCTGCATTCCCCTTTCACACTGAGTCCTACTGCAGTCTGAACAAGCATTTCCTTTTCACTCTGAGACCTGCAGCAGTTTGAACATGTATTCCCCTTTCACACTGAGATCTACAGCTGTGTGAACGTGCATTCCCTTTCACACTGAGATGTACAGCAGTCTGAACATGTATTCCCCTTTCACACAGAGATCTACAGCTGTCTGAACCTGCATTCGCCTTTCACACTTAGATCTACAGCAGTCTCAACCTGCATTCCCCTTTCACACTGAGATATACAGCATTCTGACGCTGCATTCCACTTTCACACTGAGATCCACAGCGATCTGAACCTGAATTCCACTTTCACAAATCGATCTACAGCAGTCTGAACCTTTATTCCCCTTTCACATTTCGATCTACAGCTGTCTGAACCTGCATTCGCCTTTCACACTGAGTCCGACAGCTGCCTGAACCTGCATTCCCCTTTCACCGTGAGACCTGCAGTAGTCTGATCCTGCATTCACCTTTCACACTGAGATCTACAGTAGTCTAAACCTGCATTCCCCTTTCACACTGAGACTACAGCAGTATGACCCTGCATTCCACTTTCACACTGAGATCTACAGCACTTGAACTTGCATTCCACTTTCACCATGAGATCTACAGCAGTTGAACCTGCATTCCACTTTCACACTGAGATCGACTGCAGTATGAACCTGCATTCCCCTTTCACAATGAGACATGCAGCAGTCTGAAGCTCCATTCCCACTTCACAATGAGATCTGCAGCAATGTGAACATGCATTCCCCTTTCACAATGAGATCTAAGCCCTCTGAACCTGAACTCCCCATCCACACTGAGGTCTACAGCAGTCTGAACCTGCATTCCCCTTTCACACTGAGATCTATAGCAGTCTGAACCTGAACTCCCCTTTCACACTGAGATCGACAGCAGTCTGAACCTGCATTCACCTTTGACACTGAGATCTACAGCAGTCTGAAACTGAATTACCCTTTCACTCTGAGACCTTCAGCCATATTAATCTGCATTTCCCTTTCACACTGAATCCTACGGCTGCCTGAACCTGCATTCCCCTTTCACACTGAGACCTACAGCAGTCTGAAGCTGCATTGCACTTTCACACTGAGATCTATAGTACTCTGAACATGTATTCCCCCTTCACACTGAGATCTACAGCAGTCTGAACATGTATTCCCCTTTCACACTGAGATTTACAGCAGTGTGAAACTGCATTCCCCTTTCACACTGAGATCTACAGCAGTGTGAACATGCAGTCCACTTTCGCCCTTAGATCTACAGCAGTCTGAACGTGCATTCTCCTTTCACACTGAGATCTACAGCAGTCTGAACCTGCAGTCCCCATTCACACTGAGAACTATAGCAGTGGGAACCTGCATTCCCATTTCACACTGAATCCTACGGCTGCCTGAACCTGCATTCCCCTTTCACTCTGAGTCCTGCAGCTTTCTGAACCTGCATTCCACTTTAACACTGAGATCTACAGCAGTCTGAACCTGCATTCCCTTTCAACACTGAGACCTACAGCAGTCTGAACCTGCATTCCCGTTTCACACAGAGATCACCAGCAGTCTGAACATGTATTCCCCTTTTACACGGAGATCTACAGCAGTCTGAACCTGCATTCCCCTTTCACAGTGAGATCCACAGCAGTCTGAACCTGAACTCCCCTTTCACACTGCGATCTACAGCAGTCTGAACATGTATTCCCCTTTCACAGTGAGATCTACAGCAGTGTGAACCTGCATTCCCCTTTCACACTGAGATCTACAGCAGTCTGGACCTGCATTCCACTTTCACACTGAGTCCGACGGCTGCTTAACCTGCATTCCCCTTTCACATTGAGAATTTCAGCCGTCTTAATCTGCATTCCCCTTTCACACTGAGTCCTACGGCTGACTGAACCTGCATTCCCATTTCACACTGAGACCTACAGCAGTGTGAACCTGCATTCCCCTTTCACACTGAGATCTCCAGCAGTCTGAACCTGTATTCCCCTTTCACACTGAGACCTACAGCAGTCTGAACCTGCATTCCCATTTCACTCTGAGATCTACAGCAGTGTGAACCTGCATTCCCCTTTCACAGTGAGATCTACAGCAGTCTGAACTTGTATTCCCCTTTCACACTGAGATCTACATCAGTCTGGAGCTGCATTCCCCTTTCACACTGAGTCCTACGGCTGCTTAACCTGCTTTCCCCTTTCACACTGAGTCCTACGGCTGCCTCAGCCTGCATTCCCCTTTCACTCTGAGACCTACAGCAGTCTGAAACTGCATTCACCTTTCACACTGAGATCTACAGTATTCTGAACCTGCATTCCCCTTTCACACTGAGACTATAGCAGTATGACCCTGCATTCCACTTTCACACTGAGATCTACACCAATTGAACTTGCATTCCACTTTCACACTGAGAACTATAGCAGTCTGAACCTGCATTCCCATTTCAAACTGAATCCTACGGCTGCCTGAACCTGCATTCCCCTTTCACTCTGAGTCCTGCAGCTGTCTGAACCTGCATTCCACTTTAACCCTGATCTACAGTAGTGTGAACATGCATTCCCCTTTCAGACTGAGATCTACAGCAGTCTGAACCTGCATTCCCCTTTCACCCTGAGATCTACAGCAGTCTGAACATGTATTCCACTTTCACACTGAGATCTGCAGCAGTCTGAACCTGCATTCCCCTTTCACACTGAGTCCTACGGCTGCCTGAACCTTCAATCCACTTTCACACTGAGAACTTCAGCCGTCTTTATCTGTATTCGACTTTCAAACTGAGACCAACGGCTGCCTGAACCTGTATTCCCCTTTCACACTGAGATGTATAGCAGTCTGAACATGTATTACCCTTCCACACAGAGATCTACAGCAGTCTGAACCTGCATTCCACTTTCACATTTAGATCTACAGCTGTGTGAACGTGCATTCCCCTTTCACACTGAGATCTACAGCAGTCTGAACCTGCATTCCCCTTTCACACTGAGATCTACAGCAGTCTGAACCTGCATTCTCCTTTCACACTGAGATCTACAGCAGTCTGAACCTGCATTTCCCTTTCACACTGAGATCTACAGCAGTCTGAACCTGCATTTCCCTTTTACACTGAGATCTACAGCAGTCTGAACCTGCATTTCCCTTTCACAATGAGATCTACAGCAGTGTGTACATGCATTCCACTTTCACCCAGAGATCTGCATCAGTCTGAACCAGCATTTCCCTTTCACACTGAGATTCACAGAAGTCTGAACCTGCATTCCACTTTCACATTGAGATCAACAGCAGTCTGAACCTGCATTCCCCTTTCACACTGAGATCAACAGCAGTGTGAACATGCATTCCAATTTCACAGTCAGATCAACAGCAGTCTGAACCGGCATTCCGCTTTCACACTGAGATCAACCGCAGTGTGAACTTGCATTCCAATTTAATACTGAGATCTACAGCAGTCTGAACTTCCATTCCACATTCACACTGAGATCCACAGCAGTATGAACCTGCATTCCCCTTTCACACTGAGACCTACAGCAGTCTGAACCTGTATTCCCTTTTCACAATGAGACCTGCAGCAGTCTGAACATGTATTCCCCTTTCACACTGAGATCTACAGCAGTGTGAACCTGCATTCCCCTTTCACACTGAGATGTACAGCAGTCTGAACATGTATTACCCTTCCACACAGAGATCTACAGCAGTCTGAACCTGCATTCCACTTTCACATTTAGATCTACAGCTGTGTGAACGTGCATTCCCCTTTCACACTGAGATCTAAAGCAGTCTGAACCAGCATTCCCCTTTCACACTGAGATCTACAGCAGTCTGAACCTGCATTCCCCTTTCACACTGAGATCTCCAGCAGTCTGAACCTGCAGTTCCCTTTCATACTGAGATCTACAGCAGTCTGAACCTGCATTTCCCTTTCACACTGAGATCTACAGCAGTCTGAACCTGCATTTCCCTTTCACAATGAGATTCACAGAAGTCTTAACCTGCATTCCACTTTCACATTGAGATCAACAGCAGTCTGAACCGGCATTACGCTTTCACACTGAGATCCACAGCAGTGTGAACATGCATTCCAATTTCACACTGAGATCCACAGCAGTCTAAACCTGCATTCCCCTTTCACACTGAGATCTACGCCAGTATGAACCTGCATTCCATTTACACACTGAGACCTGCGGCAGTCTGAAGCTGAATTCCCCTTTCAGACTGAGATCTACAGCAGTCTGATCCTGCCTTCCCCTTTCACACTGACATCTACAGCAGTCTGATCCTGCATTCCCCTTTCACACTGAGATCTACAGCGTTCTGATCCTGCATTCCCATTTCCCACTGAGAGCTACAGCAGTCTGAACCTGCATTCCCCTTTCACACAAAGATCAACAGCAGTCTGAACATGCATTCCCCTTTCACACAAAAATCAACAGCAGTCTGAACCTGCATTCCCCTTTCTCACTGAGATCTACAGCAGTCTGTACTTCCATTCCACATTCAGACTGAGATCTACAGCAGTCTGAATCTGCATTCCTCTTTCACACTGAGATGTACAGCAGTCTGAACCTGCATTCCGCTTTCACACTGAGATCTACAGCAGTCTGAACCTGCATTCTCCTTTCACACTGAGACCTACAGCTGTATTTACCGGCATCCCCTTTCATACTGCGATCTACAGCAGTATGATCCTGCATTCCCTTTTGACACTGAGATCTGCAGAAGTCTGAACCTGCATTCCCCTTTGACAATGAAATCTACGGCTGCCTGAACCTGCATTTCCCTTTCACACTGAGAACTTCAGCTGTCTTAATCTGCATTCCCCTTTCACACTGAGTCCTACGGCTGACTGAACCTGCATTCCCATTTCACACTGAGACCTGCAGCAGTCTGAACATGTATTACCCTCTCACACTGTGATCTACAGCAGTGTGAACCTGCATTCCTCTTTCACACTGAGATGTACAACAGTCTGAACATGTATTCCCCATTCACACTGAGATCTACAGCAGTGTGAACCTGCATTCCCCTTTCACACTGAGATCTACAGCAGTCTGAACCTGCATTCCCCTTTCACACTGAGATCTACAACAGAATGAACTTGCACTCCACTTTCTCCCTGAGATCTACAGCAGTCTGAACGTGCATTCTTATTTCACACTGAGATCTACAGCAGTCTGAACCTGCATTGCACTTTCACAATGAGATCAACAGCAGTGTGAACCTGCATTCCCCTTTCACACTGAGACCTGCAGCAGTCTGAACATGTATAAGACTTTCACACTGAGATATACAGCAGTGTGAACCTGCATTCCCCTTTCACACTGAGATGTACAGCAGTCTGAAAATGAATTCCCCTTTCACACTGAGATCTACAGCAGTCTGAACCTGCATTTCCTTTTCACACTGTGATCTACAGCAGTCTGAACCTACATTTCCATTTCACACTGAGATCTACAGCAGTGTGAACCGGCATTCCCCTTTCACACTGAGATGTACAGCAGTGTGAACATGCATTCCACTTTCACCCAGAGTTCTGCAGCAGTCTGAACCTGCATTTTCCTTTCACAATGAGATTCACAGCAGTCTGAACCTGCATTCCACTTTCACAGTGAGATCAACAGCAGTCTAAACCTGCATTCCCCTGTCACACTGAGACCTACAGCAGTCTGAATCTGCATTGCACCTTCACACTGAGATCTATAGTAGTCTGAACATGTATTCCCCTTTCAACCTGAGATCTACAGCAGTGTGAACCGGCATTTTCCTTTCACACTGAGATTCACAGCAGTCTGAACCTGCATTCCACTTTCACATTGAGATCAACAGCAGTCTAAACCTGCATTCCCCTTTCACACTGAGATCTACAGCAGTATGAACCTGTATTCCCCTTTCACACTTAGATCTACAGCAGTATGAACCTGCATTCCCCTTTCACACTGAGATCTGCAGCAATCTTAACCTGCATTCCTCTTTCACACTGAGATCTACAGCAATCTGAACCTGCATTCCTCTTTCACACTGAGATGTACTGCAGTCTGAACCTGCATTCCCCTTTCACAATGAGACCTGCAGCAGTTTGATCATCCATTCCCACTTCACAATGACTCTGTAGCAATGTGAACCTGCATTCACCATTTACGCTGAGATCTACAGCAGTCTGAACGTGCATTCACCTTTAACACTGAGAACTACAGCAGTCTGAAACTGCATTCCCCTTTCACACTAAGATCTACAGCCATCTTAATCTGCATTTCCCTTTCACACTGAGTCCTACGGCTGCCTGAACCTGCTTTCGCCTTTCACACTGAGATCTACAGCAGTTTGAACCTGCATTCCCCTTTCACACTGAGATCTACAGCAGTCTGAAACTGCATTCCACTTTCACACTGAGATCTACTTCAGTCTCAACCTGCATTCCTCTTTCACAGTGAGACCTACAGCAGTCTGAACCAGCATTCCCCTTTCACACTGAGATCTACAGCAGTGTGAACACGCATTCCACTTTCACCCAGAGTTCTGCAGCAGTCTGAACCTGCATTTTCCTTTCACACTGAGATTCACAGCATTCTGAACCTGCATTCCACTTTCACAGTGAGATCAATAGCAGTCTGAACCGGCAATACGCTTTCACACTGAGATCTACAGCAGTATGAACCTGCATTCCCCTTTCACACTGAGATCTACCGCAGTCTGAACCTGCATTCCGCTTTCACACTGAGATTAACAACAGTGTGGACATGCATTCCCCTTTCACACTGTGATCTACAACAGAGTGAAAATGCATTCTACTTTCTCCCTGAGATCTACAGCTGTCTGAACGTGAATTCCACTTTCACCCTGAAATTTACGGCTCTCTGAACCTTCAATCCCCTTTCACATTGAGACCTTCAGCCATCTTAATCTGCATTTCCCTTTCACACTGAGTCCTAGGGCTGCCTGAACCTGCATTCCCCTTTCACACTGAGACCTACAGCAGTCTGAAGCTGCATTGCACTTTCACACTGATATCTATAGTAGTCTGAACATGTATTCCCCCTTCACACTGAGATCTACAGCAGTCTGAACATGTATTCCCCTTTCACACTGAGATCTACAGCAATGTGAACCTGCATTCCCCTTTCACACTGAGATCTACGGCAGTGTGAACATGCTTTCCACTTTCACACTGAGATCTATAGCAGTCTGAACCTGAATTCCCCTTTCACACTGAGATGTACAGCAGTCTGAACATGTATTCCCCTTTCACACATTGATCTACAGCATTCTGAAACTGCATTCCCCTTTCACATTTAGATCTACAGCAGTCTGAACCTGCATTCCACTTTCACACTGAGATCTACAGCAGTCTGAACCTGCATTCCTCTTTCACACTGAGATGTACAGCAGTCTGAACATGTATTCCCCTTTCACACATTGATCTACAGCAGTCTGAAACTGCATTCCCCTTTCACATTTAGATCTACGGCAGTGTGAACATGCTTTCCACTTTCACACTGAGATCTACAGTAGTCTGAACCTGCATTTTCCTTTCACACTGAGATCCACAGCAGTCTGAACCTGCATTCAACTTGCACAGTGAGATCAACAACAGTCTGAACCGGCATACCGCTTTCACACTGAGAACTACAGCAGTGTGAACTTGCATTCCACTTTCACATTGAGATCTGCAGCAGTCTGAACCTGCAATCCCCTTTCCCACTGAGATGTACAGCAGTCTGAATCTGCATTCCCCTTTCACACTGAGAACTACAGCAGTCTGAACTTCCATTCCACATTCACACTGAGATCTACAAAAGTTTGTACCTCCATTCTCCTTTGACCCTGAAATCTACAGCAGTCTGAACCTGCATCCCCCTTTCACCCTGGGATCTACAGCAGTATTACCCAGCATGCCCCTTTCACACTGAGTCCGACGGCTGCTTAACCTGCATTCCCTTTTCACACTGAGAACTTCAGCCGTCTTAATCTGCATTCCCCTTTCACACTGAGTCCAACAGCTGCCTGAACCTGCATTCCCCTTTCACACTGAGACCTACAGCAGTCTGAACCTGCATTCACCTTTCACACTGAGATCTACAGTAGTCTGACCCTGCATTACCCTTTCACACTGAGATGTACAGCAGTATGACTCTGCATTCCACGTTCACACTGAGATCTACAGCAGTTGAACTTGCATTCCACTTTCACACTGAGATCTACAGCAGTTGAACTTGCATTCCATTTTCACAATGAGATCTACAGCAGTTGAACTTGCATTCCCCTTTCACACTGAGATCTACAGCAGTCTGAACCTGCAATTCCATTCCACACTGAGAACTTCAGCCATCTTAATCTGAATTCCCCTTTCACACTAAGTCCTACGGCTGCCTGAAACTGCATTCCCCTTTCAAACTGAGACCGTCAGCAGTCTGAACCTGCATTCACCTTTCACACTGAGATCTACAGTAGTCTGACCCTGCATTACCCTTTCACACTGAGACCTGCAGCAGTCTGAACATATATTCTCCTTTCACACTGAGATGTACAGCAGTGGAAACCTGCATTCCCTTTCACACTGAGATGTACAGCAGTCTGAAGATGTATTCCCCTTTCACACAAAGATCTACTGCAGTCTGAACCTGAATTCCCCTTTCACATTTAGATCTACAGCTGTCTGAACCTGCATTCCACTTTCACACTGAGATCTACAGCAGTATGAACCTGCATTCACCTTTCACAATGAGACCTGCAGCAGTCTGAAGCTCCATTCCCACTTCACAATGAGATCTGCAGCAATGTGAACATGCGTTCCCCTTTCACGCTGAGATCTACAGCCCTCTGAACCTGAACTCCCCATCCACACTGAGGTCTACAGCAGTCTGAACCTGCATTCCCCTTTCACACTGAGATCTATAGCAGTCTGAACCTGAACTCCCCTTTCACACTGAGATCTACAGCAGTCTGAACCTGCATTCCCCTTTGACACTGAGATCTACAGCAGTCTGAAACTGAATTACCCTTTCACTCTGAGACCTTCAGCCATATTAATCTGCATTTCCCTTTCACACTGAATCCTACGGCTGCCTGAATCTGCATTCCCGTTTCACACTGAGACCTACAGCAGTCTGAAGCTGCATTGCACTTTCACACTGAGATCTATAGTTGTCTGAACATGTATTCCCCCTTCACACTGAGATCTACAGCAGTCTGAACATGTATTCCCCTTTCACACTGAGATTTACAGCAGTGTGAACCTGCATTCCCCTTTCACACTGAGATCTACAGCAGTGTGAACATGCAGTCCACTTTCGCCCTTAGATCTAGATCAGTCTGAACGTGCATTCTCCTTTCACACTGAGATCTACAGCAGTCTGAACCTGCATTCCCCATTCACACTGAGATCTACAGCAGTCTGAACCTGCATTCCCATTTCAAACTGAATCCTACGGCTGCCTGAACCTGCATTCCCCTTTCACTCTGAGTCCTGCAGCTCTCTGAACCTGCATTCCACTTTAACACTGATCTACAGTAGTGTGAACATGCATTCCCCTTTCAGACTGAGATCTACAGCAGTCTGAACCTGCATTCCCCTTTCACCCTGAGATCTACTGCAGTCTGAACATGTATTCCACTTTCACACTGAGATCTGCAGCAGTCTGAACCTGCATTCCCCTTTCACACTGAGTCCTACGGCTGCCTGAACCTTCAATCCACTTTCACACTGAGAACTTCAGCCGTCTTTATCTGTATTCGACTTTCAAACTGAGACCAACGGCTGCCTGAACCTGTATTCCCCTTTCACACTGAGATCTACAGCAGTGTGAACCTGCATTCCCCTTTCACACTGAGATGTACAGCAGTCAGAACAAGTATTCCCCTTTCACACAGTGATCTACTTTAGTCTGAACCTGCATTCCCCTTTCACATTTAAATCTACAGCAGTCTGAACATGTGTTCCCCTTTCACATTGAGATCTACAGCCGTGTGAAAATGCATTCCACTTTATCCCTGAGATATACAGCAGTCTGGACGTGCATTCTCCTTTCACACTGAGATCTACAGCAGTCTGAACCTGCATTCCACTTTCACAATGAGACCTGCAGCAGTTTGAACCTCCATTCCCCTTTCACACTGAGATCTGCAGCAATGTGAACATGCATTCCCTTTTGCGCCGAGATCTACAGCAGTCTGAACCTGAACTCCCCTTACACTCTGAGATCTACAGCAATCTTAATCTGCATTTCCCTTTCACAATGTGTCCTACGGCTGACTGAACCTGCATTCCACTTTATCCCTGAGATATACAGCAGTCTGAAGCTGCCATCCTCTTTCACACTGAGATGTACAGCAGTCTGAACCTGCATTCCCCTTTCACAATGAGACCTGCAGCAGTTTGAACCTCCATTCCCCTTTCACACTGAGATCTGCAGCAATGTGAACATGCATTCCCTTTTGCGCCGAGATCTGCAGCAGTCTGAACCTGAACTCCCCTTACACACTGAGATCTACAGCCGTCTTAATCTGCATTCCCCTTTCACACTGAGTCCTACGGCTGCCTGAACCTGCATTCCCCTTTCACTCTGTGACCTACAGCAGTCTGAACCTGCATTCTCCTTTCACACTGAGAACTATAGCAGTCTGAACCTGCATTCCCCTTTCACACTGAATCCTACGGCTGCCTGAACCTGCATTCCCCTTTCACTCTGAGTCCTGCAGCTGTCTGAACCTGCATTCCACTTTAACACTGAGATCTACAGCAGTCTGAACCTGAATTCCATTTTCACACTGAGACCTACAGCAGTCTGAACCTGCATTCCCCTTTCACACTGAGATCTCCAGCAGTCTGAACATGTATTCCCCTTTCATACTGAGATCGACAGCAGTGTGAACCTGCATCCCCCGTTCACAGTGAGATCTACAGCAGTGTGAACCTGCATTCCCCTTTCACACTGAGATCTACAGGCAGTGTGAACCTGCATTCCCCTTTCACACTGAGTCCTACGGCTGCTTAACCTGCATTCCCCTTTCACACTGAGAATTTCAGCCGTCTTAATCTGCATTCGCCTTTCAAACTGAGTCCTACGGCTGCCTGAACCTGCATTCCCCTTTCACACTGAGACCTACAGCAGTCTGAACCTGCATTCACCTTTCACACTGAGATCTACAGTAGTCTGAACCTGCATTCCCCTTTCACACTGAGACTACAGAAGTATGACCCTGCATTCCACTTTCACACAGAGATCTAGAGCAATTGAACTTGCATTCCACTTTCACACTGAGATCTACAGCAGTTGAACCTGCATTCCACTTTCACAATGAGATCTACAGCTGTGTGAACGTGCATTCCCTTTCACACTGAGATGTACAGCAGTCTGAACATGTATTCCCCTTTCACACAGAGATCTACAGCTGTCTGAACCTGCATTCGCCTTTCACACTTAGATCTCCAGCAGTCTGAACCTGCATTCCCCTTTCACACTGAGATATACAGCATTCTGACGCTGCATTCCACTTTCACACTGAGATCAACAGCAGTCTGAACCTGAATTCCACTTTCACAAATCGATCTACAGCAGTCTGAACCTTTATTCCCCTTTCACATTTCGATCTACAGCTGTCTGAACCTGCATTCGCCTTTCACACTGAGTCCGACAGCTGCCTGAACCTGCATTCCCATTTCACCGTGAGACCTGCAGTAGTCTGATCCTGCATTCACCTTTCACACTGAGATCTATAGTAGTCTAAACCTGCATTCCCCTTTCACACTGAGACTACAGCAGTATGACGCTGCATTCCACTTTCACACAGATATCTACAGCAGTTGAACTTGCATTCCACTTTCACACTGAGATCTACAGCACTTGAACTTGCATTCCACTTTCACCATGAGATCTACAGCAGTTGAACCTGCATTCCACTTTCACACTGAGATCTACTGCAGTATGAACCTGCATTCCCCTTTCACAATGAGACATGCAGCAGTCTGAAGCTCCATTCCCACTTCACAATGAGATCTGCAGCAATGTGAACATGCATTCCCCTTTCACGCTGAGATCTAAGCCCTCTGAACCTGAACTCCCCATCCACACTGAGGTCTACAGCAGTCTGAACCTGCATTCCCCTTTCACACTGAGATCTATAGCAGTCTGAACCTGAACTCCCCTTTCACACTGAGATCGACAGCAGTCTGAACCTGCATTCACCTTTGACACTGAGATCTACAGCAGTCAGAAACTGAATTACCCTTTCACTCTGAGACCTTCAGCCATATTAATCTGCATTTCCCTTTCACACTGAATCCTACGGCTGCCTGAACCTGCATTCCCCTTTCACACTGAGACCTACAGCAGTCTGAAGCTGCATTGCACTTTCACACTGAGATCTATAGTACTCTGAACATGTATTCCCCCTTCACACTGAGATCTACAGCAGTCTGAACATGTATTCCCCTTTCACACTGAGATTTACAGCAGTGTGAAACTGCATTCCCCTTTCACACTGAGATCTACAGCAGTGTGAACATGCAGTCCACTTTCGCCCTTAGATCTACAGCAGTCTGAACATGCATTCTCCTTTCACACTGAGATCTACAGCAGTCTGAACCTGCAGTCCCCAATCACACTGAGAACTATAGCAGTCGGAACCTGCATTCCCATTTCACACTGAATCCTACGGCTGCCTGAACCTGCATTCCCCTTTCACTCTGAGTCCTGCAGCTTTCTGAACATGCATTCCACTTTAACACTGAGATCTACAGCAGTCTGAACCTGCATTCCCTTTCAACACTGAGACCTACAGCAGTCTGAACCTGCATTCCCGTTTCACACAGAGATCACCAGCAGTCTGAACATGTATTCCCCTTTTACACTGAGATCTACAGCAGTCTGAACCTGCATTCCCCTTTCACAGTGAGATCCACAGCAGTCTGAATATGTATTCCCCTTTCACACTGAGATCTACAGCAGTCTGAACATGTATTCCTCTTTCACAGTGAGATCTACAGCAGTGTGAACCTGCATTCCCCTTTCACACTGAGATCTACAGCAGTCTGGACCTGCATTCCACTTTCACACTGAGTCCTACGGCTGCTTAACCTGCATTCCCCTTTCACATTGAGAATTTCAGCCGTCTTAATCTGCATTCCCCTTTCACACTGAGTCCTACGGCTGCCTGAACCTGCATTCCCCTTTCACTCTGTGACCTACAGCAGTCTGAACCTGCATTCACCTTTCACACTGAGATCTACAGTAGTCTGAACCTGCATTCCCCTTTCACACTGAGACTACAGCAGTATGACCCTGCATTCCACTTTCACACTGAGATCTACAGCAATTGAACTTGCATTCCACTTTCACACTGAGATCTACAGCAGTTGAACTTGCATTCCACTTTCACAATGAGATCTACAGCAGTTGAACTTGCATTCCCCTTTCACACTGAGATCTGCAGCAGTCTGAACCTGCATTCCCATTTCACACTGAGAACTTCAGCCGTCTTACTCTGCATTCCCCTTTCACACTGAGTCCTACTGCAGTCTGAACAAGCATTTCCTTTTCACTCTGAGACCTGCAGCAGTTTGAACATGTATTCCCCTTTCACACTGAGATCTACAGCTGTGTGAACGTGCATTCCCTTTCACACTGAGATGTACAGCAGTCTGAACATGTATTCCCCTTTCACACAGAGATCTACAGCTGTCTGAACCTGCATTCGCCTTTCACACTTAGATCTACAGCAGTCTCAACCTGCATTCCCCTTTCACACTGAGATATACAGCATTCTGACGCTGCATTCCACTTTCACACTGAGATCCACAGCAGTCTGAACCTGAATTCCACTTTCACAAATCGATCTACAGCAGTCTGAACCTTTATTCCCCTTTCACATTTCGATCTACAGCTGTCTGAACCTGCATTCGCCTTTCACACTGAGTCCGACAGCTGCCTGAACCTGCATTCCCCTTTCACCGTGAGACCTGCAGTAGTCTGATCCTGCATTCACCTTTCACACTGAGATCTACAGTAGTCTAAACCTGCATTCCCCTTTCACACTGAGACTACAGCAGTATGACCCTGCATTCCACTTTCACACAGAGATCTACAGCAGTTGAACTTGCATTCCACTTTCACACTGAGATCTACAGCACTTGAACTTGCATTCCACTTTCACCATGAGATCTACAGCAGTTGAACCTGCATTCCACTTTCACACTGAGATCTACAGCAGTCTGAACCTGCAATTCCATTCCACACTGAGAACTTCAGCCATCTTAATCTGAATTCCCCTTTCACACTAAGTCCTACGGCTGCCTGAAACTGCATTCCCCTTTCAAACTGAGACCTTCAGCAGTCTGAACCTGCATTCACCTTTCACACTGAGATCTACAGTAGTCTGACCCTGCATTACCCTTTCACACTGAGACCTGCAGCAGTCTGAACATATATTCTCCTTTCACACTGAGATGTACAGCAGTGGAAACCTGCATTCCCTTTCACACTGAGATGTACAGCAGTCTGAAGATGTATTCCCCTTTCACACAAAGATCTACAGCAGTCTGAACCTGAATTCCCCTTTCACATTTAGATCTACAGCTGTCTGAACCTGCATTCCACTTTCACACTGAGATCTACTGCAGTATGAACCTGCATTCACCTTTCACAATGAGATCTACAGCTGTGTGAACGTGCATTCCCTTTCACACTGAGATGTACAGCAGTCTGAACATGTATTCCCCTTTCACACAGAGATCTACAGCTGTCTGAACCTGCATTCGCCTTTCACACTTAGATCTACAGCAGTCTGAACCTGCATTCCCCTTTCACACTGAGATATACAGCATTCTGACGCTGCATTCCACTTTCACACTGAGATCCACAGCAGTCTGAACCTGAATTCCACTTTCACAAATCGATCTACAGCAGTCTGAACCTTTATTCCCCTTTCACATTTCGATCTACAGCTGTCTGAACCTGCATTCGCCTTTCACACTGAGTCCGACAGCTGCCTGAACCTGCATTCCCCTTTCACCGTGAGACCTGCAGTAGTCTGATCCTGCATTCACCTTTCACACTGAGATCTACAGTAGTCTAAACCTGCATTCCCCTTTCACACTGAGACTACAGCAGTATGACCCTGCATTCCACTTTCACACAGAGATCTACAGCAGTTGAACTTGCATTCCACTTTCACACTGAGATCTACAGCACTTGAACTTGCATTCCACTTTCACCATGAGATCTACAGCAGTTGAACCTGCATTCCACTTTCACACTGAGATCTACAGCAGTCTGAACCTGCAATTCCATTCCACACTGAGAACTTCAGCCATCTTAATCTGAATTCCCCTTTCACACTAAGTCCTACGGCTGCCTGAAACTGCATTCCCCTTTCAAACTGAGACCGTCAGCAGTCTGAACCTGCATTCACCTTTCACACTGAGATCTACAGTAGTCTGACCCTGCATTACCCTTTCACACTGAGACCTGCAGCAGTCTGAACATATATTCTCCTTTCACACTGAGATGTACAGCAGTGGAAACCTGCATTCCCTTTCACACTGAGATGTACAGCAGTCTGAAGATGTATTCCCCTTTCACACAAAGATCTACAGCAGTCTGAACCTGAATTCCCCTTTCACATTTAGATCTACAGCTGTCTGAACCTGCATTCCACTTTCACACTGAGATCTACTGCAGTATGAACCTGCATTCACCTTTCACAATGAGACCTGCAGCAGTCTGAAGCTCCATTCCCACTTCACAATGAGATCTGCAGCAATGTGAACATGCGTTCCCCTTTCACGCTGAGATCTACAGCCCTCTGAACCTGAACTCCCCGTCCACACTGAGGTCTACAGCAGTCTGAACCTGCATTCCCCTTTCACACTGAGATCTATAGCAGTCTGAACCTGAACTCCCCTTTCACACTGAGATCTACAGCAGTCTGAACCTGCATTCCCCTTTGACACTGAGATCTACAGCAGTCTGAAACTGAATTACCCTTTCACTCTGAGACCTTCAGCCATATTAATCTGCATTTCCCTTTCACACTGAATCCTACGGCTGCCTGAATCTGCATTCCCGTTTCACACTGAGACCTACAGCAGTCTGAAGCTGCATTGCACTTTCACACTGAGATCTATAGTTGTCTGAACATGTATTCCCCCTTCACACTGAGATCTACAGCAGTCTGAACATGTATTCCCCTTTCACACTGAGATTTACAGCAGTGTGAACCTGCATTCCCCTTTCACACTGAGATCTACAGCAGTGTGAACATGCAGTCCACTTTCGCCCTTAGATCTAGATCAGTCTGAACGTGCATTCTCCTTTCACACTGAGATCTACAGCAGTCTGAACCTGCATTCCCCATTCATACTGAGAACTATAGCAGTCTGAACCTGCATTCCCATTTCAAACTGAATCCTACGGCTGCCTGAACCTGCATTCCCCTTTCACTCTGAGTCCTGCAGCTGTCTGAACCTGCATTCCACTTTAACACTGATCTACAGTAGTGTGAACATGCATTCCCCTTTCAGACTGAGATCTACAGCAGTCTGAACCTGCATTCCCCTTTCACCCTGAGATCTACTGCAGTCTGAACATGTATTCCACTTTCACACTGAGATCTGCAGCAGTCTGAACCTGCATTCCCCTTTCACACTGAGTCCTACGGCTGCCTGAACCTTCAATCCACTTTCACACTGAGAACTTCAGCCGTCTTTATCTGTATTCGACTTTCAAACTGAGACCAACGGCTGCCTGAACCTGTATTCCCCTTTCACACTGAGATCTACAGCAGTGTGAACCTGCATTCCCCTTTCACACTGAGATGTACAGCAGTCAGAACAAGTATTCCCCTTTCACACAGTGATCTACTTTAGTCTGAACCTGCATTCCCCTTTCACATTTAAATCTACAGCAGTCTGAACATGTGTTCCCCTTTCACACTGAGTCCTACGGCTGCTTAACCTGCATTCCCCTTTCACACTGAGAATTTCAGCCGTCTTAATCTGCATTCGCCTTTCAAACTGAGTCTACGGCTGCCTGAACCTGCATTCCCCTTTCACACTGAGACCTACAGCAGTCTGAACCTGCATTCACCTTTCACACTGAGATCTACAGTAGTCTGAACCGCATTCCCCTTCACACTGAGATACAGAAGTATGACCCTGCATTCCACTTTCACACAGAGATCTAGAGCAATTGAACTTGCATTCCACTTTCACACTGAGATCTACAGCAGTTGAACCTGCATTCCATTTCACAATGAGATCTACAGCGTGTGTGAACGTGCATTCCCTTTCACACTGAGATGTACAGCAGTCTGAACATGTATTCCCCTTTCACACAGAGATCTACAGCTGTCTGAACCTGCATTCGCCTTTCACACTTAGATCTCCAGCAGTCTGAACCTGCATTCCCTTTCACACTGAGATATACAGCATTCTGACGCTGCATTCCACTTTCACACTGAGATCAACAGCAGTCTGAACCTGAATTCCACTTTCACAAATCATCTACAGCAGTCTGAACCTTTATTCCCCTTTCACATTTCGATCTACAGCTGTCTGAACCTGCATTCGCCTTTCACACTGAGTCCGACAGCTGCCTGAACTGCATTCCCATTTCACCGTAGACCTGCAGTAGTCTGATCCTGCATTCACCTTTCACACTGAGATCTATAGTAGTCTAAACTGCATTCCCCTTTCACACTGAGACTACAGCAGTATGACGCTGCATTCCATTTCACACAGATATCTACAGCAGTTGAACTTGCATTCCACTTTCACACTGAGATCTACAGCACTTGAACTTGCATTCCACTTTCACCATGAGATCTACAGCAGTTGAACCTGCATTCCACTTTCACACTGAGATCTACTGCAGTATGAACCTGCATTCCCCTTTCACAATGAGACATGCAGCAGTCTGAAGCTCCATTCCCACTTCACAATGAGATCTACAGCAGTGTGAACCTGCATTCCCATTTCACAATGTGACCTACAGCAGTTTGAACCTGCATTCCACTTTCGCGCTAAGATCGACAGCAGTCTGAACCTGCATTCCCCATTCACATTGAGATCTACAGCAGTCTGAACCTGCATTCCCCATTCACATTGAGATCTACAGCAGTCAGAACCTGCATTCCCCTTACACAATGAGACCTGCAGCAGTCTGAAGCTCCATTCCCACTTCACAATGAGATCTGCAGCAATGTGAACCTGCATTCCCCTTTCACACTGAGATCTACTGCAGTATGAACCTGCATTCCCCTTACACAATGAGACATGCAGCAGTCTGAACCTCCATTCCCACTTCACAATGAGATCTGCAGCAATGTGAACATGCGTTCCCCTTTCACGCTGAGATCTAAGCCCTCTGAACCTGAACTCCCCATCCACACTGAGGTCTACAGCAGTCTGAACCTGCATTCCCCTTTCACACTGAGATCTATAGCAGTCTGAACCTGAACTCCCCTTTCACACTGAGATCGACAGCAGTCTGAACCTGCATTCACCTTTGACACTGAGATCTACAGCAGTCTGAAACTGAATTACCCTTTCACTCTGAGACCTTCAGCCATATTAATCTGCATTTCCCTTTCACACTGAATCCTACGGCTGCCTGAACCTGCATTCCCCTTTCACACTGAGATCTACAGCAGTCTGAAGCTGCATTGCACTTTCACACTGAGATCTATAGTACTCTGAACATGTATTCCCCCTTCACACTGAGATCTACAGCAGTCTGAACATGTATTCCCCTTTCACACTGAGATTTACAGCAGTGTGAAACTGCATTCCCCTTTCACACTGAGATCTACAGCAGTGTGAACATGCAGTCCACTTTCGCCCTTAGATCTACAGCAGTCTGAACGTGCATTCTCCTTTCACACTGAGATCTACAGCAGTCTGAACCTGCAGTCCCCAATCACACTGAGAACTATAGCAGTCGGAACCTGCATTCCCATTTCACACTGAATCCTACGGCTGCCTGAACCTGCATTCCCCTTTCACTCTGAGTCCTGCAGCTTTCTGAACATGCATTCCACTTTAACACTGAGATCTACAGCAGTCTGAACCTGCATTCCCTTTCAACACTGAGACCTACAGCAGTCTGAACCTGCATTCCCGTTTCACACAGAGATCACCAGCAGTCTGAACATGTATTCCCCTTTTACACTGAGATCTACAGCAGTCTGAACCTGCATTCCCCTTTCACAGTGAGATCCACAGCAGTCTGAATATGTATTCCCCTTTCACACTGAGATCTACAGCAGTCTGAACATGTATTCCCCTTTCACAGTGAGATCTACAGCAGTGTGAACCTGCATTCCCCTTTCACACTGAGATCTACAGCAGTCTGGACCTGCATTCCACTTTCACACTGAGTCCTACGGCTGCTTAACCTGCATTCCCCTTTCACATTGAGAATTTCAGCCGTCTTAATCTGCATTCCCCTTTCACACTGAGTCCTACGGCTGCCTGAACCTGCATTCCCCTTTCACTCTGTGACCTACAGCAGTCTGAACCTGCATTCACCTTTCACACTGAGATCTACAGTAGTCTGAACCTGCATTCCCCTTTCACACTGAGACTACAGCAGTATGACCCTGCATTCCACTTTCACACTGAGATCTACAGCAATTGAACTTGCATTCCACTTTCACACTGAGATCTACAGCAGTTGAACTTGCATTCCACTTTCACAATGAGATCTACAGCAGTTGAACTTGCATTCCCCTTTCACGCTGAGATCTGCAGCAGTCTGAACCTGCATTCCCATTTCACACTGAGAACTTCAGCCGTCTTACTCTGCATTCCCCTTTCACACTGAGTCCTACTGCAGTCTGAACAAGCATTTCCTTTTCACTCTGAGACCTGCAGCAGTTTGAACATGTATTCCCCTTTCACACTGAGATCTACAGCTGTGTGAACGTGCATTCCCTTTCACACTGAGATGTACAGCAGTCTGAACATGTATTCCCCTTTCACACAGAGATCTACAGCTGTCTGAACCTGCATTCGCCTTTCACACTTAGATCTACAGCAGTCTGAACCTGCATTCCCCTTTCACACTGAGATATACAGCATTCTGACGCTGCATTCCACTTTCACACTGAGATCCACAGCAGTCTGAACCTGAATTCCACTTTCACAAATCGATCTACAGCAGTCTGAACCTTTATTCCCCTTTCACATTTCGATCTACAGCTGTCTGAACCTGCATTCGCCTTTCACACTGAGTCCGACAGCTGCCTGAACCTGCATTCCCCTTTCACCGTGAGACCTGCAGTAGTCTGATCCTGCATTCACCTTTCACACTGAGATCTACAGTAGTCTAAACCTGCATTCCCCTTTCACACTGAGACTACAGCAGTATGACCCTGCATTCCACTTTCACACAGAGATCTACAGCAGTTGAACTTGCATTCCACTTTCACACTGAGATCTACAGCACTTGAACTTGCATTCCACTTTCACCATGAGATCTACAGCAGTTGAACCTGCATTCCACTTTCACACTGAGATCTACTGCAGTATGAACCTGCATTCCCCTTTCATAATGAGACATGCAGCAGTCTGAAGCTCCATTCCCACTTCACAATGAGATCTGCAGCAATGTGAACATGCATTCCCCTTTCACGCTGAGATCTACAGCCCTCTGAACCTGAACTCCCCATCCACACTGAGGTCTACAGCAGTCTGAACCTGCATTCCCCTTTCACACTGAGATCTATAGCAGTCTGAACCTGAACTCCCCTTTCACACTGAGATCGACAGCAGTCTGAACCTGCATTCACCTTTGACACTGAGATCTACAGCAGTCTGAAACTGAATTACCCTTTCACTCTGAGACCTTCAGCCATATTAATCTGCATTTCCCTTTCACACTGAATCCTACGGCTGCCTGAACCTGCATTCCCCTTTCACACTGAGACATGCAGCAGTCTGAAGCTGCATTGCACTTTCACACTGAGATCTATAGTACTCTGAACATGTATTCCCCCTTCACACTGAGATCTACAGCAGTCTGAACATGTATTCCCCTTTCACACTGAGATTTACAGCAGTGTGAAACTGCATTCCCCTTTCACACTGAGATCTACAGCAGTGTGAACATGCAGTCCACTTTCGCCCTTAGATCTACAGCAGTCTGAACGTGCATTCTCCTTTCACACTGAGATCTACAGCAGTCTGAACCTGCATTCCCCATTCACACTGAGAACTATAGCAGTCGGAACCTGCATTCCCATTTCACACTGAATCCTACGGCTGCCTGAACCTGCATTCCCCTTTCACTCTGAGTCCTGCAGCTTTCTGAACATGCATTCCACTTTAACACTGAGATCTACAGCAGTCTGAACCTGCATTCCCTTTCAACACTGAGACCTACAGCAGTCTGAACCTGCATTCCCGTTTCACACAGAGATCACCAGCAGTCTGAACATGTATTCCCCTTTTACACTGAGATCTACAGCAGTCTGAACCTTCATTCCCCTTTCACAGTGAGATCCACAGCAGTCTGAATATGTATTCCCCTTTCACACTGAGATCTACAGCAGTCTGAACATGTATTCCCCTTTCACAGTGAGATCTACAGCAGTGTGAACCTGCATTCCCCTTTCACACTGAGATCTACAGCAGTCTGGACCTGCATTCCACTTTCACTCTGAGTCCTACGGCTGCTTAACCTGCATTCCCCTTTCACATTGAGAATTTCAGCCGTCTTAATCTGCATTCCCCTTTCACACTGAGTCCTACGGCTGCCTGAACCTGCATTCCCCTTTCACTCTGTGACCTACAGCAGTCTGAACCTGCATTCACCTTTCACACTGAGATCTACAGTAGTCTGAACCTGCATTCCCCTTTCACACTGAGACTACAGCAGTATGACCCTGCATTCCACTTTCACACAGAGATCTACAGCAATTGAACTTGCATTCCACTTTCACACTGAGATCTACAGCAGTTGAACTTGCATTCCACTTTCACAATGAGATCTACAGCAGTTGAACTTGCATTCCCCTTTCACACTGAGATCTGCTGCAGTCTGAACCTGCATTCCCATTTCACACTGAGAACTTCAGCCGTCTTACTCTGCATTCCCCTTTCACACTGAGTCCTACTGCAGTCTGAACATGCATTTCCTTTTCACTCTGAGACCTACAGCAGTCTGAACATGTATTCCCCTTTCACACAGAGATCTACAGCAATCTGAACCTGCATTCCCCTTTCACATTTAGATCTACAGCTGTCTGAACCTGCATTCGCCTTTCACACTGAGTCCTACGGCTGCCTGAACCTGCATTCCCCTTTCACCGTGAGACATGCAGCAGTCTGATCCTGCATTCACCTTTCACACTGAGATCTACAGTAGTCTAAACCTGCATTCCCCTTTCACACTGAGACTACAGCAGTATGACCCTGCATTCCACTTTCACACAGAGATCTACAGCAGTTGAACTTGCATTCCACTTTCACACTGAGATCTACAGCACTTGAACTTGCATTCCACTTTCACCATGAGATCTACAGCAGTTGAACCTGCATTCCACTTTCACACTGAGATCTACTGCAGTATGAACCTGCATTCCCCTTTCACAATGAGACATGCAGCAGTCTGAAGCTCCATTCCCACTTCACAATGAGATCTGCAGCAATGTGAACATGCATTCCCCTTTCACGCTGAGATCTACAGCCCTCTGAACCTGAACTCCCCATCCACACTGAGGTCTACAGCAGTCTGAACCTGCATTCCCCTTTCACACTGAGATCTATAGCAGTCTGAACCTGAACTCCCCTTTCACACTGAGATCGACAGCAGTCTGAACCTGCATTCACCTTTGACACTGAGATCTACAGCAGTCTGAAACTGAATTACCCTTTCACTCTGAGACCTTCAGCCATATTAATCTGCATTTCCCTTTCACACTGAATCCTACGGCTGCCTGAACCTGCATTCCCCTTTCACACTGAGACCTACAGCAGTCTGAAGCTGCATTGCACTTTCACACTGAGATCTATAGTACTCTGAACATGTATTCCCCCTTCACACTGAGATCTACAGCAGTCTGAACATGTATTCCCCTTTCACACTGAGATTTACAGCAGTGTGAAACTGCATTCCCCTTTCACACTGAGATCTACAGCAGTGTGAACATGCAGTCCACTTTCACCCTTAGATCTACAGCAGTCTGAACGTGCATTCTCCTTTCACACTGAGATCTACAGCAGTCTGAACCTGCATTCCCCATTCACACTGAGAACAAAAGCAGTCGGAACCTGCATTCCCATTTCACACTGAATCCTATGGCTGCCTGAACCTGCATTCCCCTTTCACTTTGAGTCCTGCAGCTTTCTGAACCTGCATTCCACTTTAACACTGAGATCTACAGCAGTCTGAACCTGCATTCCCTTTCAACACTGAGACCTACAGCAGTCTGAACCTGCATTCCCGTTTCACACAGAGATCTCCAGCAGTCTGAACATGTATTCCCCTTTTACACTGAGATCTACAGCAGTCTGAACCTGCATTCCCCTTTCACAGTGAGATCCACAGCAGTCTGAACATGTATTCCCCTTTCACACTGAGACCTACAGCAGTCTGAACCTGCATTCCCATTTCACACTGAGATCTACAGCAGTGTGAACCTGCATTCCCCTTTCACAGTGAGATCTACAGCAGTCTGAACTTGTATTCCCCTTTCACACTGAGATCTACATCAGTCTGGAGCTGCATTCCCCTTTCACACTGAGTCCTACGGCTGCTTAACCTGCTTTCCCCTTTCACACTGAGTCCTACGGCTGCCTCAGCCTGCATTCCCCTTTCACTCTGAGACCTACAGCAGTCTGAAACTGCATTCACCTTTCACACTGAGATCTACAGTATTCTGAACCTGCATTCCCCTTTCACACTGAGACTATAGCAGTATGACCCTGCATTCCACTTTCACACTGAGATCTACACCAATTGAACTTGCATTCCACTTTCACACTGAGAACTATAGCAGTCTGAACCTGCATTCCCATTTCAAACTGAATCCTACGGCTGCCTGAACCTGCATTCCCCTTTCATTCTGAGTCCTGCAGCTGTCTGAACCTGCATTCCACTTTAACACTGATCTACAGTAGTGTGAACATGCATTCCCCTTTCAGACTGAGATCTACAGCAGTCTGAACCTGCATTCCCCTTTCACCCTGAGATCTACAGCAGTCTGAACATGTATTCCACTTTCACACTGAGATCTGCAGCAGTCTGAACCTGCTTTCCCCTTTCACACTGAGTCCTACGGCTGCCTGAACCTTCAATCCACTTTCACACTGAGAACTTCAGCCGTCTTTATCTGTATTCGACTTTCAAACTGAGACCAACGGCTGCCTGAACCTGTATTCCCCTTTCACACTGAGATCTACAGCAGTGTGAACCTGCATTCCCCTTTCACACTGAGATGTACAGCAGTCAGAACAAGTATTCCCCTTTCGCACAGTGATCTACTTTAGTCTGAACCTGCATTCCCCTTTCACATTTAAATCTACAGCAGTCTGAACATGTGTTCCCCTTTCACATTGAGATCTACAGCCGTGTGAAAATGCATTCCACTTTATCCCTGAGATATACAGCAGTCTGGACGTGCATTCTCCTTTCACACTGAGATCTACAGCAGTCTGAACCTGCATTCCACTTTCACAATGAGACCTGCAGCAGTTTGAACCTCCATTCCCCTTTCACACTGAGATCTGCAGCAATGTGAACATGCATTCCCTTTTGCGCCGAGATCTACAGCAGTCTGAACCTGAACTCCCCTTACACTCTGAGATCTACAGCAATCTTAATCTGCATTTCCCTTTCACAATGTGTCCTACGGCTGACTGAACCTGCATTCCACTTTATCCCTGAGATATACAGCAGTCTGAAGCTGCCATCCTCTTTCACACTGAGATGTACAGCAGTCTGAACCTGCATTCCCCTTTCACAACGAGACCTGCAGCAGTTTGAACCTCCATTCCCCTTTCACACTGAGATCTGCAGCAATGTGAACATGCATTCCCTTTTGCGCCGAGATCTGCAGCAGTCTGAACCTGAACTCCCCTTACACACTGAGATCTACAGCCGTCTTAATCTGCATTCCCCTTTCACACTGAGTCCTACGGCTGCCTGAACCTGCATTCCCCTTTCACTCTGTGACCTACAGCAGTCTGAACCTGCATTCTCCTTTCACACTGAGAACTATAGCAGTCTGAACCTGCATTCCCCTTTCACACTGAATCCTACGGCTGCCTGAACCTGCATTCCCCTTTCACTCTGAGTCCTGCAGCTGTCTGAACCTGCATTCCACTTTAACACTGAGATCTACAGCAGTCTGAACCTGAATTCCATTTTCACACTGAGACCTACAGCAGTCTGAACCTGCATTCCCCTTTCACACTGAGATCTCCAGCAGTCTGAACATGTATTCCCCTTTCACACTGAGATCTACAGCACTGTGGACCTGCATTCCCCTTTCACAGTGAGATCTACAGCAGTCTGAACATGTATTCCCCTTTCATACTGAGATCGACAGCAGTGTGAACCTGCATCCCCCGTTCACAGTGAGATCTACAGCAGTGTGAACCTGCATTCCCCTTTCACACTGAGATCTACAGGCAGTGTTAACCTGCATTCCCCTTTCACACTGAGTCCTACGGCTGCTTAACCTGCATACCCCTTTCACACTGAGAATTTCAGCCGTCTTAATCTGCATTCGCCTTTCAAACTGAGTCCTACGGCTGCCTGAACCTGCATTCCCCTTTCACACTGAGACCTACAGCAGTCTGAACCTGCATTCACCTTTCACACTGAGATCTACAGTAGTCTGAACCTGCATTCCCCTTTCACACTGAGACTACAGCAGTATGACCCTGCATTCCACTTTCACACTGAGATCTACAGCAATTGAACTTGCATTCCACTTTCACACTGAGATCTACAGCAGTTGAACTTGCATTCCACTTTCACAATGAGATCTACAGCTGTGTGAACGTGCATTCCCTTTCACACTGAGATGTACAGCAGTCTGAACATGTATTCCCCTTTCACACAGAGATCTACAGCTGTCTGAACCTGCATTCGCCTTTCACACTTAGATCTACAGCAGTCTGAACATGCATTCCCCTTTCACACTGAGATATACAGCATTCTGACGCTGCATTCCACTTTCACACTGAGATCCACAGCAGTCTGAACCTGAATTCCACTTTCACAAATCGATCTACAGCAGTCTGAACCTTTATTCCCCTTTCACATTTCGATCTACAGCTGTCTGAACCTGCTTTCGCCTTTCACACTGAGTCCGACAGCTGCCTGAACCTGCATTCCCATTTCACCGTGAGACCTGCAGTAGTCTGATCCTGCATTCACCTTTCACACTGAGATCTATAGTAGTCTAAACCTGCATTCCCCTTTCACACTGAGACTACAGCAGTATGACCCTGCATTCCACTTTCACACAGAGATCTACAGCAGTTGAACTTGCATTCCACTTTCACACTGAGATCTACAGCACTTGAACTTGCATTCCACTTTCACCATGAGATCTACAGCAGTTGAACCTGCATTCCACTTTCACACTGAGATCGACTGCAGTATGAACCTGCATTCCCCTTTCACACTGAGATCTACAGCAGTCAGAACCTGCATTCCCCTTTCACAATGAGACATGCAGCAGTCTGAAGCTCCATTCCCACTTCACAATGAGATCTGCAGCAATGTGAACATGCATTCCCCTTTCACGCTGAGATCTACAGCAGTCTGAACCTGCATTCCCCTTTCACACTGAGATCTACAGCAGTCTGAACCTGCATTCCCCTTTCACACTGAGATCTATAGTACTCTGAACATGTATTCCCCCTTCACACTGAGATCTACAGCAGTCTGAACATGTATTCCCCTTTCACACTGAGATTTACAGCAGTGTGAAACTGCATTCCCCTTTCACACTGAGATCTACAGCAGTGTGAACATGCAGTCCACTTTCGCCCTTAGATCTACAGCAGTCTGAACGTGCATTCTCCTTTCACACTGAGATCTACAGCAGTCTGAACCTGCATTCCCCATTCACACTGAGAACTATAGCAGTCGGAACCTGCATTCCCATTTCACACTGAATCCTACGGCTGCCTGAACCTGCATTCCCCTTTCACTCTGAGTCCTGCAGCTTTCTGAACATGCATTCCACTTTAACACTGAGATCTACAGCAGTCTGAACCTGCATTCCCTTTCAACACTGAGACCTACAGCAGTCTGAACCTGCATTCCCGTTTCACACAGAGATCACCAGCAGTCTGAACATGTATTCCCCTTTTACACTGAGATCTACAGCAGTCTGAACCTGCATTCCCCTTTCACAGTGAGATCCACAGCAGTCTGAATATGTATTCCCCTTTCACACTGAGATCTACAGCAGTCTGAACATGTATTCCCCTTTCACAGTGAGATCTACAGCAGTGTGAACCTGCATTCCCCTTTCACACTGAGATCTACAGCAGTCTGGACCTGCATTCCACTTTCACACTGAGTCCTACGGCTGCTTAACCTGCATTCCCCTTTCACATTGAGAATTTCAGCCGTCTTAATCTGCATTCCCCTTTCACACTGAGTCCTACGGCTGCCTGAACCTGCATTCCCCTTTCACTCTGTGACCTACAGCAGTCTGAACCTGCATTCACCTTTCACACTGAGATCTACAGTAGTCTGAACCTGCATTCCCCTTTCCCACTGAGACTACAGCAGTATGACCCTGCATTCCACTTTCACACAGAGATCTAGAGCAATTGAACTTGCATTCCACTTTCACACTGAGATCTACAGCAGTTGAACTTGCATTCCACTTTCACAATGAGATCTACAGCAGTTGAACATGCATTCCCCTTTCACGCTGAGATCTACAGCCCTCTGAACCTGAACTCCCCATCCACACTGAGGTCTACAGCAGTCTGAACCTGCATTCCCCTTTCACACTGAGATCGACAGCAGTCTGAACCTGCATTCACCTTTGACACTGAGATCTACAGCAGTCTGAAACTGAATTACCCTTTCACTCTGAGACCTTCAGCCATATTAATCTGCATTTCCCTTTCACACTGAATCCTACGGCTGCCTGAACCTGCATTCCCCTTTCACACTGAGACCTACAGCAGTCTGAAGCTGCATTGCACTTTCACACTGAGATCTATAGTACTCTGAACATGTATTCCCCCTTCACACTGAGATCTACAGCAGTCTGAACATGTATTCCCCTTTCACACTGAGATTTACAGCAGTGTGAAACTGCATTCCCCTTTCACACTGAGATCTACAGCAGTGTGAACATGCAGTCCACTTTCGCCCTTAGATCTACAGCAGTCTGAACGTGCATTCTCCTTTCACTCTGAGATCTACAGCAGTCTGAACCTGCAGTCCCCAATCACACTGAGAACTATAGCAGTCGGAACCTGCATTCCCATTTCACACTGAATCCTACGGCTGCCTGAACCTGCATTCCCCTTTCACTCTGAGTCCTGCAGCTTTCTGAACATGCATTCCACTTTAACACTGAGATCTACAGCAGTCTGAACCTGCATTCCCTTTCAACACTGAGACCTACAGCAGTCTGAACCTGCATTCCCGTTTCACACAGAGATCACCAGCAGTCTGAACATGTATTCCCCTTTTACACTGAGATCTACAGCAGTCTGAACCTGCATTCCCCTTTCACAGTGAGATCCACAGCAGTCTGAATATGTATTCCCCTTTCACACTGAGATCTACAGCAGTCTGAACATGTATTCCCCTTTCACACTGAGATCTACAGCAGTCTGGACCTGCATTCCACTTTCACACTGAGTCCTACGGCTGCTTAACCTGCATTCCCCTTTCACATTGAGAATTTCAGCCGTCTTAATCTGCATTCCCCTTTCACACTGAGTCCTACGGCTGCCTGAACCTGCATTCCCCTTTCACTCTGTGACCTACAGCAGTCTGAACCTGCATTCACCTTTCACACTGAGATCTACAGTAGTCTGAACCTGCATTCCCCTTTCACACTGAGACTACAGCAGTATGACCCTGCATTCCACTTTCACACTGAGATCTACAGCAATTGAACTTGCATTCCACTTTCACACTGAGATCTACAGCAGTTGAACTTGCATTCCACTTTCACAATGAGATCTACAGCAGTTGAACTTGCATTCCCCTTTCACACTGAGATCTGCAGCAGTCTGAACCTGCATTCCCATTTCACACTGAGAACTTCAGCCGTCTTACTCTGCATTCCCCTTTCACACTGAGTCCTACTGCAGTCTGAACAAGCATTTCCTTTTCACTCTGAGACCTGCAGCAGTTTGAACATGTATTCCCCTTTCACACTGAGATCTACAGCTGTGTGAACGTGCATTCCCTTTCACACTGAGATGTACAGCAGTCTGAACATGTATTCCCCTTTCACACAGAGATCTACAGCTGTCTGAACCTGCATTCGCCTTTCACACTTAGATCTACAGCAGTCTCAACCTGCATTCCCCTTTCACACTGAGATATACAGCATTCTGACGCTGCATTCCACTTTCACACTGAGATCCACAGCAGTCTGAACCTGAATTCCACTTTCACAAATCGATCTACAGCAGTCTGAACCTTTATTCCCCTTTCACATTTCGATCTACAGCTGTCTGAACCTGCATTCGCCTTTCACACTGAGTCCGACAGCTGCCTGAACCTGCATTCCCATTTCGCCGTGAGACCTGCAGTAGTCTGATCCTGCATTCACCTTTCACACTGAGATCTATAGTAGTCTAAACCTGCATTCCCCTTTCACACTGAGACTATAGCAGTATGACCCTGCATTCCACTTTCACATTGAGATCTACACCAATTGAACTTGCATTCCACTTTCACACTGAGAACTATAGCAGTCTGAACCTGCATTCCCATTTCAAACTGAATCCTACGGCTGCCTGAACCTGCATTCCCCTTTCACTCTGAGTCCTGCAGCTGTCTGAACCTGCATTCCACTTTAACACTGATCTACAGTAGTGTGAACATGCATTCCCCTTTCAGACTGAGATCTACAGCAGTCTGAACCTGCATTCCCCTTTCACCCTGAGATCTACAGCAGTCTGAACATGTATTCCACTTTCACACTGAGATCTGCAGCAGTCTGAACCTGCATTCCCCTTTCACACTGAGTCCTACGGCTGCCTGAACCTTCAATCCACTTTCACACTGAGAACTTCAGCCGTCTTTATCTGTATTCGACTTTCAAACTGAGACCAACGGCTGCCTGAACCTGTATTCCCCTTTCACACTGAGATCTACAGCAGTGTGAACCTGCATTCCCCTTTCACACTGAGATGTACAGCAGTCAGAACAAGTATTCCCCTTTCGCACAGTGATCTACTTTAGTCTGAACCTGCATTCCCCTTTCACATTTAAATCTACAGCAGTCTGAACATGTGTTCCCCTTTCACATTGAGATCTACAGCCGTGTGAAAATGCATTCCACTTTATCCCTGAGATATACAGCAGTCTGGACGTGCATTCTCCTTTCACACTGAGATCTACAGCAGTCTGAACCTGCATTCCACTTTCACAATGAGACCTGCAGCAGTTTGAACCTCCATTCCCCTTTCACACTGAGATCTGCAGCAATGTGAACATGCATTCCCTTTTGCGCCGAGATCTACAGCAGTCTGAACCTGAACTCCCCTTACACTCTGAGATCTACAGCAATCTTAATCTGCATTTCCCTTTCACAATGTGTCCTACGGCTGACTGAACCTGCATTCCACTTTATCCCTGAGATATACAGCAGTCTGAAGCTGCCATCCTCTTTCACACTGAGATGTACAGCAGTCTGAACCTGCATTCCCCTTTCACAACGAGACCTGCAGCAGTTTGAACCTCCATTCCCCTTTCACACTGAGATCTGCAGCAATGTGAACATGCATTCCCTTTTGCGCCGAGATCTGCAGCAGTCTGAACCTGAACTCCCCTTACACACTGAGATCTACAGCCGTCTTAATCTGCATTCCCCTTTCACACTGAGTCCTACGGCTGCCTGAACCTGCATTCCCCTTTCACTCTGTGACCTACAGCAGTCTGAACCTGCATTCTCCTTTCACACTGAGAACTATAGCAGTCTGAACCTGCATTCCCCTTTCACACTGAATCCTACGGCTGCCTGAACCTGCATTCCCCTTTCACTCTGAGTCCTGCAGCTGTCTGAACCTGCATTCCACTTTAACACTGAGATCTACAGCAGTCTGAACCTGAATTCCATTTTCACACTGAGACCTACAGCAGTCTGAACCTGCATTCCCCTTTCACACTGAGATCTCCAGCAGTCTGAACATGTATTCCCCTTTCACACTGAGATCTACAGCACTGTGGACCTGCATTCCCCTTTCACAGTGAGATCTACAGCAGTCTGAACATGTATTCCCCTTTCATACTGAGATCGACAGCAGTGTGAACCTGCATCCCCCGTTCACAGTGAGATCTACAGCAGTGTGAACCTGCATTCCCCTTTCACACTGAGATCTACAGGCAGTGTTAACCTGCATTCCCCTTTCACACTGAGTCCTACGGCTGCTTAACCTGCATACCCCTTTCACACTGAGAATTTCAGCCGTCTTAATCTGCATTCGCCTTTCAAACTGAGTCCTACGGCTGCCTGAACCTGCATTCCCCTTTCACACTGAGACCTACAGCAGTCTGAACCTGCATTCACCTTTCACACTGAGATCTACAGTAGTCTGAACCTGCATTCCCCTTTCACACTGAGACTACAGCAGTATGACCCTGCATTCCACTTTCACACTGAGATCTACAGCAATTGAACTTGCATTCCACTTTCACACTGAGATCTACAGCAGTTGAACTTGCATTCCACTTTCACAATGAGATCTACAGCTGTGTGAACGTGCATTCCCTTTCACACTGAGATGTACAGCAGTCTGAACATGTATTCCCCTTTCACACAGAGATCTACAGCTGTCTGAACCTGCATTCGCCTTTCACACTTAGATCTACAGCAGTCTGAACATGCATTCCCCTTTCACACTGAGATATACAGCATTCTGACGCTGCATTCCACTTTCACACTGAGATCCACAGCAGTCTGAACCTGAATTCCACTTTCACAAATCGATCTACAGCAGTCTGAACCTTTATTCCCCTTTCACATTTCGATCTACAGCTGTCTGAACCTGCATTCGCCTTTCACACTGAGTCCGACAGCTGCCTGAACCTGCATTCCCATTTCACCGTGAGACCTGCAGTAGTCTGATCCTGCATTCACCTTTCACACTGAGATCTATAGTAGTCTAAACCTGCATTCCCCTTTCACACTGAGACTACAGCAGTCTGAACCTGCATTCCCCTTTCACACTGAGACTACAGCAGTATGACCCTGCATTCCACTTTCACACAGAGATCTACAGCAGTTGAACTTGCATTCCACTTTCACACTGAGATCTACAGCACTTGAACTTGCATTCCACTTTCACCATGAGATCTACAGCAGTTGAACCTGCATTCCACTTTCACATTGAGATCTACAGCAGTCAGAACCTGCATTCCCCTTTCACAATGAGACATGCAGCAGTCTGAAGCTCCATTCCCACTTCACAATGAGATCTGCAGCAATGTGAACCTGCATTCCCCTTTCACGCTGAGATCTACAGCAGTCTGAACCTGCATTCCCCTTTCACACTGAGATCTATAGTACTCTGAACATGTATTCCCCCTTCACACTGAGATCTACAGCAGTCTGAACATGTATTCCCCTTTCACACTGAGATTTACAGCAGTGTGAAACTGCATTCCCCTTTCACACTGAGATCTACAGCAGTGTGAACATGCAGTCCACTTTCGCCCTTAGATCTACAGCAGTCTGAACGTGCATTCTCCTTTCACACTGAGATCTACAGCAGTCTGAACCTGCATTCCCCATTCACACTGAGAACTATAGCAGTCGGAACCTGCATTCCCATTTCACACTGAATCCTACGGCTGCCTGAACCTGCATTCCCCTTTCACTCTGAGTCCTGCAGCTTTCTGAACATGCATTCCACTTTAACACTGAGATCTACAGCAGTCTGAACCTGCATTCCCTTTCAACACTGAGACCTACAGCAGTCTGAACCTGCATTCCCGTTTCACACAGAGATCACCAGCAGTCTGAACATGTATTCCCCTTTTACACGGAGATCTACAGCAGTCTGAACCTGCATTCCCCTTTCACAGTGAGATCCACAGCAGTCTGAATATGTATTCCCCTTTCACACTGAGATCTACAGCAGTCTGAACATGTATTCCCCTTTCACAGTGAGATCTACAGCAGTGTGAACCTGCATTCCCCTTTCACACTGAGATCTACAGCAGTCTGGACCTGCATTCCACTTTCACACTGAGTCCTACGGCTGCTTAACCTGCATTCCCCTTTCACATTGAGAATTTCAGCCGTCTTAATCTGCATTCCCCTTTCACACTGAGTCCTACGGCTGCCTGAACCTGCATTCCCCTTTCACTCTGTGACCTACAGCAGTCTGAACCTGCATTCACCTTTCACACTGAGATCTACAGTAGTCTGAACCTGCATTCCCCTTTCCCACTGAGACTACAGCAGTATGACCCTGCATTCCACTTTCACACAGAGATCTAGAGCAATTGAACTTGCATTCCACTTTCACACTGAGATCTACAGCAGTTGAACTTGCATTCCACTTTCACAATGAGATCTACAGCAGTTGAACATGCGTTCCCCTTTCACGCTGAGATCTACAGCCCTCTGAACCTGAACTCCCCATCCACACTGAGGTCTACAGCAGTCTGAACCTGCATTCCCCTTTCACACTGAGATCGACAGCAGTCTGAACCTGCATTCACCTTTGACACTGAGATCTACAGCAGTCTGAAACTGAATTACCCTTTCACTCTGAGACCTTCAGCCATATTAATCTGCATTTCCCTTTCACACTGAATCCTACGGCTGCCTGAACCTGCATTCCCCTTTCACACTGAGACCTACAGCAGTCTGAAGCTGCATTGCACTTTCACACTGAGATCTATAGTACTCTGAACATGTATTCCCCCTTCACACTGAGATCTACAGCAGTCTGAACATGTATTCCCCTTTCACACTGAGATTTACAGCAGTGTGAAACTGCATTCCCCTTTCACACTGAGATCTACAGCAGTGTGAACATGCAGTCCACTTTCGCCCTTAGATCTACAGCAGTCTGAACGTGCATTCTCCTTTCACTCTGAGATCTACAGCAGTCTGAACCTGCAGTCCCCAATCACACTGAGAACTATAGCAGTCGGAACCTGCATTCCCATTTCACACTGAATCCTACGGCTGCCTGAACCTGCATTCCCCTTTCACTCTGAGTCCTGCAGCTTTCTGAACATGCATTCCACTTTAACACTGAGATCTACAGCAGTCTGAACCTGCATTCCCTTTCAACACTGAGACCTACAGCAGTCTGAACCTGCATTCCCGTTTCACACAGAGATCACCAGCAGTCTGAACATGTATTCCCCTTTTACACTGAGATCTACAGCAGTCTGAACCTGCATTCCCCTTTCACAGTGAGATCCACAGCAGTCTGAATATGTATTCCCCTTTCACACTGAGATCTACAGCAGTCTGAACATGTATTCCCCTTTCACACTGAGATCTACAGCAGTCTGGACCTGCATTCCACTTTCACACTGAGTCCTACGGCTGCTTAACCTGCATTCCCCTTTCACATTGAGAATTTCAGCCGTCTTAATCTGCATTCCCCTTTCACACTGAGTCCTACGGCTGCCTGAACCTGCATTCCCCTTTCACTCTGTGACCTACAGCAGTCTGAACCTGCATTCACCTTTCACACTGAGATCTACAGTAGTCTGAACCTGCATTCCCCTTTCACACTGAGACTACAGCAGTATGACCCTGCATTCCACTTTCACACTGAGATCTACAGCAATTGAACTTGCATTCCACTTTCACACTGAGATCTACAGCAGTTGAACTTGCATTCCACTTTCACAATGAGATCTACAGCAGTTGAACTTGCATTCCCCTTTCACACTGAGATCTGCAGCAGTCTGAACCTGCATTCCCATTTCACACTGAGAACTTCAGCCGTCTTACTCTGCATTCCCCTTTCACACTGAGTCCTACTGCAGTCTGAACAAGCATTTCCTTTTCACTCTGAGACCTGCAGCAGTTTGAACATGTATTCCCCTTTCACACTGAGATCTACAGCTGTGTGAACGTGCATTCCCTTTCACACTGAGATGTACAGCAGTCTGAACATGTATTCCCCTTTCACACAGAGATCTACAGCTGTCTGAACCTGCATTCGCCTTTCACACTTAGATCTACAGCAGTCTCAACCTGCATTCCCCTTTCACACTGAGATATACAGCATTCTGACGCTGCATTCCACTTTCACACTGAGATCCACAGCAGTCTGAACCTGAATTCCACTTTCACAAATCGATCTACAGCAGTCTGAACCTTTATTCCCCTTTCACATTTCGATCTACAGCTGTCTGAACCTGCATTCGCCTTTCACACTGAGTCCGACAGCTGCCTGAACCTGCATTCCCATTTCGCCGTGAGACCTGCAGTAGTCTGATCCTGCATTCACCTTTCACACTGAGATCTATAGTAGTCTAAACCTGCATTCCCCTTTCACACTGAGACTATAGCAGTATGACCCTGCATTCCACTTTCACATTGAGATCTACACCAATTGAACTTGCATTCCACTTTCACACTGAGAACTATAGCAGTCTGAACCTGCATTCCCATTTCAAACTGAATCCTACGGCTGCCTGAACCTGCATTCCCCTTTCACTCTGAGTCCTGCAGCTGTCTGAACCTGCATTCCACTTTAACACTGATCTACAGTAGTGTGAACATGCATTCCCCTTTCAGACTGAGATCTACAGCAGTCTGAACCTGCATTCCCCTTTCACCCTGAGATCTACAGCAGTCTGAACATGTATTCCACTTTCACACTGAGATCTGCAGCAGTCTGAACCTGCATTCCCCTTTCACACTGAGTCCTACGGCTGCCTGAACCTTCAATCCACTTTCACACTGAGAACTTCAGCCGTCTTTATCTGTATTCGACTTTCAAACTGAGACCAACGGCTGCCTGAACCTGTATTCCCCTTTCACACTGAGATCTACAGCAGTGTGAACCTGCATTCCCCTTTCACACTGAGATGTACAGCAGTCAGAACAAGTATTCCCCTTTCGCACAGTGATCTACTTTAGTCTGAACCTGCATTCACCTTTCACATTTAAATCTACAGCAGTCTGAACATGTGTTCCCCTTTCACATTGAGATCTACAGCCGTGTGAAAATGCATTCCACTTTATCCCTGAGATATACAGCAGTCTGGACGTGCATTCTCCTTTCACACTGAGATCTACAGCAGTCTGAACCTGCATTCCACTTTCACAATGAGACCTGCAGCAGTTTGAACCTCCATTCCCCTTTCACACTGAGATCTGCAGCAATGTGAACATGCATTCCCTTTTGCGCCGAGATCTACAGCAGTCTGAACCTGAACTCCCCTTACACTCTGAGATCTACAGCAATCTTAATCTGCATTTCCCTTTCACAATGTGTCCTACGGCTGACTGAACCTGCATTCCACTTTATCCCTGAGATATACAGCAGTCTGAAGCTGCCATCCTCTTTCACACTGAGATGTACAGCAGTCTGAACCTGCATTCCCCTTTCACAACGAGACCTGCAGCAGTTTGAACCTCCATTCCCCTTTCACACTGAGATCTGCAGCAATGTGAACATGCATTCCCTTTTGCGCCGAGATCTGCAGCAGTCTGAACCTGAACTCCCCTTACACACTGAGATCTACAGCCGTCTTAATCTGCATTCCCCTTTCACACTGAGTCCTACGGCTGCCTGAACCTGCATTCCCCTTTCACTCTGTGACCTACAGCAGTCTGAACCTGCATTCTCCTTTCACACTGAGAACTATAGCAGTCTGAACCTGCATTCCCCTTTCACACTGAATCCTACGGCTGCCTGAACCTGCATTCCCCTTTCACTCTGAGTCCTGCAGCTGTCTGAACCTGCATTCCACTTTAACACTGAGATCTACAGCAGTCTGAACCTGAATTCCATTTTCACACTGAGACCTACAGCAGTCTGAACCTGCATTCCCCTTTCACACTGAGATCTCCAGCAGTCTGAACATGTATTCCCCTTTCACACTGAGATCTACAGCACTGTGGACCTGCATTCCCCTTTCACAGTGAGATCTACAGCAGTCTGAACATGTATTCCCCTTTCATACTGAGATCGACAGCAGTGTGAACCTGCATCCCCCGTTCACAGTGAGATCTACAGCAGTGTGAACCTGCATTCCCCTTTCACACTGAGATCTACAGGCAGTGTTAACCTGCATTCCCCTTTCACACTGAGTCCTACGGCTGCTTAACCTGCATACCCCTTTCACACTGAGAATTTCAGCCGTCTTAATCTGCATTCGCCTTTCAAACTGAGTCCTACGGCTGCCTGAACCTGCATTCCCCTTTCACACTGAGACCTACAGCAGTCTGAACCTGCATTCACCTTTCACACTGAGATCTACAGTAGTCTGAACCTGCATTCCCCTTTCACACTGAGACTACAGCAGTATGACCCTGCATTCCACTTTCACACTGAGATCTACAGCAATTGAACTTGCATTCCACTTTCACACTGAGATCTACAGCAGTTGAACTTGCATTCCACTTTCACAATGAGATCTACAGCTGTGTGAACGTGCATTCCCTTTCACACTGAGATGTACAGCAGTCTGAACATGTATTCCCCTTTCACACAGAGATCTACAGCTGTCTGAACCTGCATTCGCCTTTCACACTTAGATCTACAGCAGTCTGAACATGCATTCCCCTTTCACACTGAGATATACAGCATTCTGACGCTGCATTCCACTTTCACACTGAGATCCACAGCAGTCTGAACCTGAATTCCACTTTCACAAATCGATCTACAGCAGTCTGAACCTTTATTCCCCTTTCACATTTCGATCTACAGCTGTCTGAACCTGCATTCGCCTTTCACACTGAGTCCGACAGCTGCCTGAACCTGCATTCCCATTTCACCGTGAGACCTGCAGTAGTCTGATCCTGCATTCACCTTTCACACTGAGATCTATAGTAGTCTAAACCTGCATTCCCCTTTCACACTGAGACTACAGCAGTCTGAACCTGCATTCCCCTTTCACACTGAGACTACAGCAGTATGACCCTGCATTCCACTTTCACACAGAGATCTACAGCAGTTGAACTTGCATTCCACTTTCACACTGAGATCTACAGCACTTGAACTTGCATTCCACTTTCACCATGAGATCTACAGCAGTTGAACCTGCATTCCACTTTCACACTGAGATCTACTGCAGTATGAACCTGCATTCCCCTTTCACAATGAGACCTGCAGCAGTCTGAAGCTCCATTCCCACTTCACAATGAGATCTGCAGCAATGTGAACCTGCATTCCCCTTTCACGCTGAGATCTACAGCAGTCTGAACCTGCATTCCCCTTTCACACTGAGATCTATAGTACTCTGAACATGTATTCCCCCTTCACACTGAGATCTACAGCAGTCTGAACATGTATTCCCCTTTCACACTGAGATTTACAGCAGTGTGAAACTGCATTCCCCTTTCACACTGAGATCTACAGCAGTGTGAACATGCAGTCCACTTTCGCCCTTAGATCTACAGCAGTCTGAACGTGCATTCTCCTTTCACACTGAGATCTACAGCAGTCTGAACCTGCATTCCCCATTCACACTGAGAACTATAGCAGTCGGAACCTGCATTCCCATTTCACACTGAATCCTACGGCTGCCTGAACCTGCATTCCCCTTTCACTCTGAGTCCTGCAGCTTTCTGAACATGCATTCCACTTTAACACTGAGATCTACAGCAGTCTGAACCTGCATTCCCTTTCAACACTGAGACCTACAGCAGTCTGAACCTGCATTCCCGTTTCACACAGAGATCACCAGCAGTCTGAACATGTATTCCCCTTTTACACTGAGATCTACAGCAGTCTGAACCTGCATTCCCCTTTCACAGTGAGATCCACAGCAGTCTGAATATGTATTCCCCTTTCACACTGAGATCTACAGCAGTCTGAACATGTATTCCCCTTTCACAGTGAGATCTACAGCAGTGTGAACCTGCATTCCCCTTTCACACTGAGATCTACAGCAGTCTGGACCTGCATTCCACTTTCACACTGAGTCCTACGGCTGCTTAACCTGCATTCCCCTTTCACATTGAGAATTTCAGCCGTCTTAATCTGCATTCCCCTTTCACACTGAGTCCTACGGCTGCCTGAACCTGCATTCCCCTTTCACTCTGTGACCTATAGCAGTCTGAACCTGCATTCACCTTTCACACTGAGATCTACAGTAGTCTGAACCTGCATTCCCCTTTCCCACTGAGACTACAGCAGTATGACCCTGCATTCCACTTTCACACAGAGATCTAGAGCAATTGAACTTGCATTCCACTTTCACACTGAGATCTACAGCAGTTGAACTTGCATTCCACTTTCACAATGAGATCTACAGCAGTTGAACATGCATTCCCCTTTCACGCTGAGATCTACAGCCCTCTGAACCTGAACTCCCCATCCACACTGAGGTCTACAGCAGTCTGAACCTGCATTCCCCTTTCACACTGAGATCGACAGCAGTCTGAACCTGCATTCACCTTTGACACTGAGATCTACAGCAGTCTGAAACTGAATTACCCTTTCACTCTGAGACCTTCAGCCATATTAATCTGCATTTCCCTTTCACACTGAATCCTACGGCTGCCTGAACCTGCATTCCCCTTTCACACTGAGACCTACAGCAGTCTGAAGCTGCATTGCACTTTCACACTGAGATCTATAGTACTCTGAACATGTATTCCCCCTTCACACTGAGATCTACAGCAGTCTGAACATGTATTCCCCTTTCACACTGAGATTTACAGCAGTGTGAAACTGCATTCCCCTTTCACACTGAGATCTACAGCAGTGTGAACATGCAGTCCACTTTCGCCCTTAGATCTACAGCAGTCTGAACGTGCATTCTCCTTTCACTCTGAGATCTACAGCAGTCTGAACCTGCAGTCCCCAATCACACTGAGAACTATAGCAGTCGGAACCTGCATTCCCATTTCACACTGAATCCTACGGCTGCCTGAACCTGCATTCCCCTTTCACTCTGAGTCCTGCAGCTTTCTGAACATGCATTCCACTTTAACACTGAGATCTACAGCAGTCTGAACCTGCATTCCCTTTCAACACTGAGACCTACAGCAGTCTGAACCTGCATTCCCGTTTCACACAGAGATCACCAGCAGTCTGAACATGTATTCCCCTTTTACACTGAGATCTACAGCAGTCTGAACCTGCATTCCCCTTTCACAGTGAGATCCACAGCAGTCTGAATATGTATTCCCCTTTCACACTGAGATCTACAGCAGTCTAAACATGTATTCCCCTTTCACACTGAGATCTACAGCAGTCTGGACCTGCATTCCACTTTCACACTGAGTCCTACGGCTGCTTAACCTGCATTCCCCTTTCACATTGAGAATTTCAGCCGTCTTAATCTGCATTCCCCTTTCACACTGAGTCCTACGGCTGCCTGAACCTGCATTCCCCTTTCACTCTGTGACCAACAGCAGTCTGAACCTGCATTCACCTTTCACACTGAGATCTACAGTAGTCTGAACCTGCATTCCCCTTTCACACTGAGACTACAGCAGTATGACCCTGCATTCCACTTTCACACTGAGATCTACAGCAATTGAACTTGCATTCCACTTTCACACTGAGATCTACAGCAGTTGAACTTGCATTCCACTTTCACAATGAGATCTACAGCAGTTGAACTTGCATTCCCCTTTCACACTGAGATCTGCAGCAGTCTGAACCTGCATTCCCATTTCACACTGAGAACTTCAGCCGTCTTACTCTGCATTCCCTTTCACACTGAGTCCTACTGCTGTCTGAACAAGCATTTCCTTTTCACTCTGAGACCTGCAGCAGTTTGAACATGTATTCCCCTTTCACACAGAGATCTACAGCTGTCTGAACCTGCATTCGCCTTTCACACTTAGATCTACAGCAGTCTCAACCTGCATTCCCCTTTCACACTGAGATATACAGCATTCTGACGCTGCATTCCACTTTCACACTGAGATCCACAGCAGTCTGAACCTGAATTCCACTTTCACAAATCGATCTACAGCAGTCTGAACCTTTATTCCCCTTTCACATTTCGATCTACAGCTGTCTGAACCTGCATTCGCCTTTCACACTGAGTCCGACAGCTGCCTGAACCTGCATTCCCATTTCGCCGTGAGACCTGCAGTAGTCTGATCCTGCATTCACCTTTCACACTGAGATCTATAGTAGTCTAAAGCTGCATTCCCCTTTCACACTGAGACTACAGCAGTATGACCCTGCATTCCACTTTCACACAGAGATCTGCAGCAGTTGAACTTGCATTCCACTTTCACACTGAGATCTACAGCACTTGAACTTGCATTCCACTTTCACCATGAGATCTACAGCAGTTGAACCTGCATTCCACTTTCACACTGAGATCTACAGCAGTCAGAACCTGCATTCACCTTTCACAATGAGACATGCAGCAGTCTGAAGCTCCATTCCCACTTCACAATGAGATCTGCAGCAATGTGAACTTGCATTCCCCTTTCACGCTGAGATCTACAGCCCTCTGAACCTGAACTCCCCATCCACACTGAGGTCTACAGCAGTCTGAACCTGCATTCCCCTTTCACACTGAGATCTATAGCAGTCTGAATATGTATTCCCCTTTCACACTGAGATCTACAGCAGTCTGAACATGTATTCCCCTTTCACAGTGAGATCTACAGCAGTGTGAACCTGCATTCCCCTTTCACACTGAGATCTACAGCAGTCTGGACCTGCATTCCACTTTCACACTGAGTCCTACAGCTGCTTAACCTGCATTCCCCTTTCACATTGAGAATTTCAGCCATCTTAATCTGCATTCCCCTTTCACACTGAGTCCTACGGCTGCCTGAACCTGCATTCCCCTTTCACTCTGTGACCTACAGCAGTCTGAACCTGCATTCACCTTTCACACTGAGATCTACAGTAGTCTGAACCTGCATTCCCCTTTCCCACTGAGACTACAGCAGTATGACCCTGCATTCCACTTTCACACAGAGATCTAGAGCAATTGAACTTGCATTCCACTTTCACACTGAGATCTACAGCAGTTGAACTTGCATTCCACTTTCACAATGAGATCTACAGCAGTTGAACATGCATTCCCCTTTCACGCTGAGATCTACAGCCCTCTGAACCTGAACTCCCCATCCACACTGAGGTCTACAGCAGTCTGAACCTGCATTCCCCTTTCACACTGAGATCGACAGCAGTCTGAACCTGCATTCACCTTTGACACTGAGATCTACAGCAGTCTGAAACTGAATTACCCTTTCACTCTGAGACCTTCAGCCATATTAATCTGCATTTCCCTTTCACACTGAATCCTACGGCTGCCTGAACCTGCATTCCCCTTTCACACTGAGACCTACAGCAGTCTGAAGCTGCATTGCACTTTCACACTGAGATCTATAGTACTCTGAACATGTATTCCCCCTTCACACTGAGATCTACAGCAGTCTGAACATGTATTCCCCTTTCACACTGAGATTTACAGCAGTGTGAAACTGCATTCCCCTTTCACACTGAGATCTACAGCAGTGTGAACATGCAGTCCACTTTCGCCCTTAGATCTACAGCAGTCTGAACGTGCATTCTCCTTTCACTCTGAGATCTACAGCAGTCTGAACCTGCAGTCCCCAATCACACTGAGAACTATAGCAGTCGGAACCTGCATTCCCATTTCACACTGAATCCTACGGCTGCCTGAACCTGCATTCCCCTTTCACTCTGAGTCCTGCAGCTTTCTGAACATGCATTCCACTTTAACACTGAGATCTACAGCAGTCTGAACCTGCATTCCCTTTCAACACTGAGACCTACAGCAGTCTGAACCTGCATTCCCGTTTCACACAGAGATCACCAGCAGTCTGAACATGTATTCCCCTTTTACACTGAGATCTACAGCAGTCTGAACCTGCATTCCCCTTTCACAGTGAGATCCACAGCAGTCTGAATATGTATTCCCCTTTCACACTGAGATCTACAGCAGTCTAAACATGTATTCCCCTTTCACACTGAGATCTACAGCAGTCTGGACCTGCATTCCACTTTCACACTGAGTCCTACGGCTGCTTAACCTGCATTCCCCTTTCACATTGAGAATTTCAGCCGTCTTAATCTGCATTCCCCTTTCACACTGAGTCCTACGGCTGCCTGAACCTGCATTCCCCTTTCACTCTGTGACCAACAGCAGTCTGAACCTGCATTCACCTTTCACACTGAGATCTACAGTAGTCTGAACCTGCATTCCCCTTTCACACTGAGACTACAGCAGTATGACCCTGCATTCCACTTTCACACTGAGATCTACAGCAATTGAACTTGCATTCCACTTTCACACTGAGATCTACAGCAGTTGAACTTGCATTCCACTTTCACAATGAGATCTACAGCAGTTGAACTTGCATTCCCCTTTCACACTGAGATCTGCAGCAGTCTGAACCTGCATTCCCATTTCACACTGAGAACTTCAGCCGTCTTACTCTGCATTCCCTTTCACACTGAGTCCTACTGCTGTCTGAACAAGCATTTCCTTTTCACTCTGAGACCTGCAGCAGTTTGAACATGTATTCCCCTTTCACACAGAGATCTACAGCTGTCTGAACCTGCATTCGCCTTTCACACTTAGATCTACAGCAGTCTCAACCTGCATTCCCCTTTCACACTGAGATATACAGCATTCTGACGCTGCATTCCACTTTCACACTGAGATCCACAGCAGTCTGAACCTGAATTCCACTTTCACAAATCGATCTACAGCAGTCTGAACCTTTATTCCCCTTTCACATTTCGATCTACAGCTGTCTGAACCTGCATTCGCCTTTCACACTGAGTCCGACAGCTGCCTGAACCTGCATTCCCATTTCGCCGTGAGACCTGCAGTAGTCTGATCCTGCATTCACCTTTCACACTGAGATCTATAGTAGTCTAAAGCTGCATTCCCCTTTCACACTGAGACTACAGCAGTATGACCCTGCATTCCACTTTCACACAGAGATCTGCAGCAGTTGAACTTGCATTCCACTTTCACACTGAGATCTACAGCACTTGAACTTGCATTCCACTTTCACCATGAGATCTACAGCAGTTGAACCTGCATTCCACTTTCACACTGAGATCTACAGCAGTCAGAACCTGCATTCACCTTTCACAATGAGACATGCAGCAGTCTGAAGCTCCATTCCCACTTCACAATGAGATCTGCAGCAATGTGAACTTGCATTCCCCTTTCACGCTGAGATCTACAGCCCTCTGAACCTGAACTCCCCATCCACACTGAGGTCTACAGCAGTCTGAACCTGCATTCCCCTTTCACACTGAGATCTATAGCAGTCTGAACCTGAACTCCCCTTTCACACTGAGATCGACAGCAGTCTGAACCTGCATTCACCTTTGACACTGAGATCTACAGCAGTCTGAAACTGAATTACCCTTTCACTCTGAGACCTTCAGCCATATTAATCTGCATTTCCCTTTCACACTGAATCCTACGGCTGCCTGAACCTGCATGCCCCTTTCACACTGAGACCTACAGCAGTCTGAAGCTGCATTGCACTTTCACACTGAGATCTATAGTACTCTGAACATGTATTCCCCCTTCACACTGAGATCTACAGCAGTCTGAACATGTATTCCCCTTTCACACTGAGATTTACAGCAGTGTGAAACTGCATTCCCCTTTCACACTGAGATCTACAGCAGTGTGAACATGCAGGCCACTTTCGCCCTTAGATCTACAGCAGTCTGAACGTGCATTCTCCTTTCACACTGAGATCTACAGCAGTCTGAACCTGCATTCCCCATTCACACTGAGAACTATAGCAGTCGGAACCTGCATTCCCATTTCACACTGAATCCTACGGCTGCCTGAACCTGCATTCCCCTTTCACTCTGAGTCCTGCAGCTTTCTGAACATGCATTCCACTTTAACACTGAGATCTACAGCAGTCTGAACCTGCATTCCCTTTCAACACTGAGACCTACAGCAGTCTGAACCTGCATTCCCGTTTCACACAGAGATCACCAGCAGTCTGAACATGTATTCCCCTTTTACACTGAGATCTACAGCAATCAGAACCTGCATTCCCCTTTCACAGTGAGATCCACAGCAGTCTGAATATGTATTCCCCTTTCACACTGAGATCTACAGCAGTCTGAACATGTATTCCCCTTTCACACTGAGATCTACAGCAGTGTGGACCTGCATTCCCCTTTCACAGTGAGATCTACAGCAGTCTGAACATGTATTCCCCTTTCATACTGAGATCGACAGCAGTGTGAACCTGCTTCCCCCGTTCACAGTGAGATCTACAGCAGTGTGAACCTGCATTCCCCTTTCACACTGAGATCTACAGGCAGTGTTAACCTGCATTCCCCTTTCACACTGAGTCCTACGGCTGCTTAACCTGCATACCCCTTTCACACTGAGAATTTCAGCCGTCTTAATCTGCATTCGCCTTTCAAACTGAGTCCTACCGCTGCCTGAACCTGCATTCCCCTTTCACACTGAGACCTACAGCAGTCTGAACCTGCATTCACCTTTCACACTGAGATCTACAGTAGTCTGAACCTGCATTCCCCTTTCACACTGAGACTACAGCAGTATGACCCTGCATTCCACTTTCACACTGAGATCTACAGCAATTGAACTTGCATTCCACTTTCACACTGAGATCTACAGCAGTTGAACTTGCATTCCACTTTCACAATGAGATCTACAGCTGTGTGAACGTGCATTCCCTTTCACACTGAGATGTACAGCAGTCTGAACATGTATTCCCCTTTCACACAGAGATCTACAGCTGTCTGAACCTGCATTCGCCTTTCACACTTAGATCTACAGCAGTCTGAACATGCATTCCCCTTTCACACTGAGATATACAGCATTCTGACGCTGCATTCCACTTTCACACTGAGATCCACAGCAGTCTGAACCTGAATTCCACTTTCACAAATCGATCTACAGCAGTCTGAACCTTTATTCCCCTTTCACATTTCGATCTACAGCTGTCTGAACCTGCATTCGCCTTTCACACTGAGTCCGACAGCTGCCTGAACCTGCATTCCCATTTCACCGTGAGACCTGCAGTAGTCTGATCCTGCATTCACCTTTCACACTGAGATCTATAGTAGTCTAAACCTGCATTCCCCTTTCACACTGAGACTACAGCAGTCTGAACCTGCATTCCCCTTTCACACTGAGACTACAGCAGTATGACCCTGCATTCCACTTTCACACAGAGATCTACAGCAGTTGAACTTGCATTCCACTTTCACACTGAGATCTACAGCACTTGAACTTGCATTCCACTTTCACCATGAGATCTACAGCAGTTGAACCTGCATTCCACTTTCACACTGAGACTACAGCAGTCTGAACCTGCATTCCCCTTTCACACTGAGACTACAGCAGTATGACCCTGCATTCCACTTTCACACAGAGATCTACAGCAGTTGAACTTGCATTCCACTTTCACACAGAGATCTACAGCAGTTGAACTTGCATTCCACTTTCACACTGAGATCTACAGCAGTTGAACCTGCATTCCACTTTCACATTGAGATCTACAGCAGTCAGAACCTGCATTCCCCTTTCACAATGAGACATGCAGCAGTCTGAAGCTCCATTCCCACTTCACAATGAGATCTGCAGCAATGTGAACCTGCATTCCCCTTTCACGCTGAGATCTACAGCAGTCTGAACCTGCATTCCCCTTTCACACTGAGATCTATAGTACTCTGAACATGTATTCCCCCTTCACACTGAGATCTACAGCAGTTTGAACATGTATTCCCCCTTTCACACTGAGATTTACAGCAGTGTGAAACTGCATTCCCCTTTCACACTGAGATCTACAGCAGTGTGAACATGCAGTCCACTTTCGCCCTTAGATCTACAGCAGTCTGAACGTGCATTCTCCTTTCACACTGAGATCTACAGCAGTCTGAACCTGCATTCCCCATTCACACTGAGAACTATAGCAGTCGGAACCTGCATTCCCATTTCACACTGAATCCTACGGCTGCCTGAACCTGCATTCCCCTTTCACTCTGAGTCCTGCAGCTTTCTGAACATGCATTCCACTTTAACACTGAGATCTACAGCAGTCTGAACCTGCATTCCCTTTCAACACTGAGACCTACAGCAGTCTGAACCTGCATTCCCGTTTCACACAGAGATCACCAGCAGTCTGAACATGTATTCCCCTTTTACACTGAGATCTACAGCAGTCTGAACCTGCATTCCCCTTTCACAGTGAGATCCACAGCAGTCTGAATATGTATTCCCCTTTCACACTGAGATCTACAGCAGTCTGAACATGTATTCCCCTTTCACAGTGAGATCTACAGCAGTGTGAACCTGCATTCCCCTTTCACACTGAGATCTACAGCAGTCTGGACCTGCATTCCACTTTCACACTGAGTCCTACGGCTGCTTAACCTGCATTCCCCTTTCACATTGAGAATTTCAGCCGTCTTAATCTGCATTCCCCTTTCACACTGAGTCCTACGGCTGCCTGAACCTGCATTCCCCTTTCACTCTGTGACCTATAGCAGTCTGAACCTGCATTCACCTTTCACACTGAGATCTACAGTAGTCTGAACCTGCATTCCCCTTTCCCACTGAGACTACAGCAGTATGACCCTGCATTCCACTTTCACACAGAGATCTAGAGCAATTGAACTTGCATTCCACTTTCACACTGAGATCTACAGCAGTTGAACTTGCATTCCACTTTCACAATGAGATCTACAGCAGTTGAACATGCATTCCCCTTTCACGCTGAGATCTACAGCCCTCTGAACCTGAACTCCCCATCCACACTGAGGTCTACAGCAGTCTGAACCTGCATTCCCCTTTCACACTGAGATCGACAGCAGTCTGAACCTGCATTCACCTTTGACACTGAGATCTACAGCAGTCTGAAACTGAATTACCCTTTCACTCTGAGACCTTCAGCCATATTAATCTGCATTTCCCTTTCACACTGAATCCTACGGCTGCCTGAACCTGCATTCCCCTTTCACACTGAGACCTACAGCAGTCTGAAGCTGCATTGCACTTTCACACTGAGATCTATAGTACTCTGAACATGTATTCCCCCTTCACACTGAGATCTACAGCAGTCTGAACATGTATTCCCCTTTCACACTGAGATTTACAGCAGTGTGAAACTGCATTCCCCTTTCACACTGAGATCTACAGCAGTGTGAACATGCAGTCCACTTTCGCCCTTAGATCTACAGCAGTCTGAACGTGCATTCTCCTTTCACTCTGAGATCTACAGCAGTCTGAACCTGCAGTCCCCAATCACACTGAGAACTATAGCAGTCGGAACCTGCATTCCCATTTCACACTGAATCCTACGGCTGCCTGAACCTGCATTCCCCTTTCACTCTGAGTCCTGCAGCTTTCTGAACATGCATTCCACTTTAACACTGAGATCTACAGCAGTCTGAACCTGCATTCCCTTTCAACACTGAGACCTACAGCAGTCTGAACCTGCATTCCCGTTTCACACAGAGATCACCAGCAGTCTGAACATGTATTCCCCTTTTACACTGAGATCTACAGCAGTCTGAACCTGCATTCCCCTTTCACAGTGAGATCCACAGCAGTCTGAATATGTATTCCCCTTTCACACTGAGATCTACAGCAGTCTAAACATGTATTCCCCTTTCACACTGAGATCTACAGCAGTCTGGACCTGCATTCCACTTTCACACTGAGTCCTACGGCTGCTTAACCTGCATTCCCCTTTCACATTGAGAATTTCAGCCGTCTTAATCTGCATTCCCCTTTCACACTGAGTCCTACGGCTGCCTGAACCTGCATTCCCCTTTCACTCTGTGACCAACAGCAGTCTGAACCTGCATTCACCTTTCACACTGAGATCTACAGTAGTCTGAACCTGCATTCCCCTTTCACACTGAGACTACAGCAGTATGACCCTGCATTCCACTTTCACACTGAGATCTACAGCAATTGAACTTGCATTCCACTTTCACACTGAGATCTACAGCAGTTGAACTTGCATTCCACTTTCACAATGAGATCTACAGCAGTTGAACTTGCATTCCCCTTTCACACTGAGATCTGCAGCAGTCTGAACCTGCATTCCCATTTCACACTGAGAACTTCAGCCGTCTTACTCTGCATTCCCTTTCACACTGAGTCCTACTGCTGTCTGAACAAGCATTTCCTTTTCACTCTGAGACCTGCAGCAGTTTGAACATGTATTCCCCTTTCACACAGAGATCTACAGCTGTCTGAACCTGCATTCGCCTTTCACACTTAGATCTACAGCAGTCTCAACCTGCATTCCCCTTTCACACTGAGATATACAGCATTCTGACGCTGCATTCCACTTTCACACTGAGATCCACAGCAGTCTGAACCTGAATTCCACTTTCACAAATCGATCTACAGCAGTCTGAACCTTTATTCCCCTTTCACATTTCGATCTACAGCTGTCTGAACCTGCATTCGCCTTTCACACTGAGTCCGACAGCTGCCTGAACCTGCATTCCCATTTCGCCGTGAGACCTGCAGTAGTCTGATCCTGCATTCACCTTTCACACTGAGATCTATAGTAGTCTAAAGCTGCATTCCCCTTTCACACTGAGACTACAGCAGTATGACCCTGCATTCCACTTTCACACAGAGATCTGCAGCAGTTGAACTTGCATTCCACTATCACACTGAGATCTACAGCACTTGAACTTGCATTCCACTTTCACCATGAGATCTACAGCAGTTGAACCTGCATTCCACTTTCACACTGAGATCTACAGCAGTCAGAACCTGCATTCACCTTTCACAATGAGACATGCAGCAGTCTGAAGCTCCATTCCCACTTCACAATGAGATCTGCAGCAATGTGAACTTGCATTCCCCTTTCAAGCTGAGATCTACAGCCCTCTGAACCTGAACTCCCCATCCACACTGAGGTCTACAGCAGTCTGAACCTGCATTCCCCTTTCACACTGAGATCTATAGCAGTCTGAACCTGAACTCCCCTTTCACACTGAGATCGACAGCAGTCTGAACCTGCATTCACCTTTGACACTGAGATCTACAGCAGTCTGAAACTGAATTACCCTTTCACTCTGAGACCTTCAGCCATATTAATCTGCATTTCCCTTTCACACTGAATCCTACGGCTGCCTGAACCTGCATGCCCCTTTCACACTGAGACCTACAGCAGTCTGAAGCTGCATTGCACTTTCACACTGAGATCTATAGTACTCTGAACATGTATTCCCCCTTCACACTGAGATCTACAGCAGTCTGAACATGTATTCCCCTTTCACACTGAGATTTACAGCAGTGTGAAACTGCATTCCCCTTTCACACTGAGATCTACAGCAGTGTGAACATGCAGGCCACTTTCGCCCTTAGATCTACAGCAGTCTGAACGTGCATTCTCCTTTCACACTGAGATCTACAGCAGTCTGAACCTGCATTCCCCATTCACACTGAGAACTATAGCAGTCGGAACCTGCATTCCCATTTCACACTGAATCCTACGGCTGCCTGAACCTGCATTCCCCTTTCACTCTGAGTCCTGCAGCTTTCTGAACATGCATTCCACTTTAACACTGAGATCTACAGCAGTCTGAACCTGCATTCCCTTTCAACACTGAGACCTACAGCAGTCTGAACCTGCATTCCCGTTTCACACAGAGATCACCAGCAGTCTGAACATGTATTCCCCTTTTACACTGAGATCTACAGCAATCTGAACCTGCATTCCCCTTTCACAGTGAGATCCACAGCAGTCTGAATATGTATTCCCCTTTCACACTGAGATCTACAGCAGTCTGAACATGTATTCCCCTTTCACACTGAGATCTACAGCAGTGTGGACCTGCATTCCCCTTTCACAGTGAGATCTACAGCAGTCTGAACATGTATTCCCCTTTCATACTGAGATCGACAGCAGTGTGAACCTGCTTCCCCCGTTCACAGTGAGATCTACAGCAGTGTGAACCTGCATTCCCCTTTCACACTGAGATCTACAGGCAGTGTTAACCTGCATTCCCCTTTCACACTGAGTCCTACGGCTGCTTAACCTGCATACCCCTTTCACACTGAGAATTTCAGCCGTCTTAATCTGCATTCGCCTTTCAAACTGAGTCCTACGGCTGCCTGAACCTGCATTCCCCTTTCACACTGAGACCTACAGCAGTCTGAACCTGCATTCACCTTTCACACTGAGATCTACAGTAGTCTGAACCTGCATTCCCCTTTCACACTGAGACTACAGCAGTATGACCCTGCATTCCACTTTCACACTGAGATCTACAGCAATTGAACTTGCATTCCACTTTCACACTGAGATCTACAGCAGTTGAACTTGCATTCCACTTTCACAATGAGATCTACAGCTGTGTGAACGTGCATTCCCTTTCACACTGAGATGTACAGCAGTCTGAACATGTATTCCCCTTTCACACAGAGATCTACAGCTGTCTGAACCTGCATTCGCCTTTCACACTTAGATCTACAGCAGTCTGAACATGCATTCCCCTTTCACACTGAGATATACAGCATTCTGACGCTGCATTCCACTTTCACACTGAGATCCACAGCAGTCTGAACCTGAATTCCACTTTCACAAATCGATCTACAGCAGTCTGAACCTTTATTCCCCTTTCACATTTCGATCTACAGCTGTCTGAACCTGCATTCGCCTTTCACACTGAGTCCGACAGCTGCCTGAACCTGCATTCCCATTTCACCGTGAGACCTGCAGTAGTCTGATCCTGCATTCACCTTTCACACTGAGATCTATAGTAGTCTAAACCTGCATTCCCCTTTCACACTGAGACTACAGCAGTCTGAACCTGCATTCCCCTTTCACACTGAGACTACAGCAGTATGACCCTGCATTCCACTTTCACACAGAGATCTACAGCAGTTGAACTTGCATTCCACTTTCACACTGAGATCTACAGCACTTGAACTTGCATTCCACTTTCACCATGAGATCTACAGCAGTTGAACCTGCATTCCACTTTCACACTGAGACTACAGCAGTCTGAACCTGCATTCCCCTTTCACACTGAGACTACAGCAGTATGACCCTGCATTCCACTTTCACACAGAGATCTACAGCAGTTGAACTTGCATTCCACTTTCACACAGAGATCTACAGCAGTTGAACTTGCATTCCACTTTCACACTGAGATCTACAGCAGTTGAACCTGCATTCCACTTTCACATTGAGATCTACAGCAGTCAGAACCTGCATTCCCCTTTCACAATGAGACATGCAGCAGTCTGAAGCTCCATTCCCACTTCACAATGAGATCTGCAGCAATGTGAACCTGCATTCCCCTTTCACGCTGAGATCTACAGCAGTCTGAACCTGCATTCCCCTTTCACACTGAGATCTATAGTACTCTGAACATGTATTCCCCCTTCACACTGAGATCTACAGCAGTTTGAACATGTATTCCCCTTTCACACTGAGATTTACAGCAGTGTGAAACTGCATTCCCCTTTCACACTGAGATCTACAGCAGTGTGAACATGCAGTCCACTTTCGCCCTTAGATCTACAGCAGTCTGAACGTGCATTCTCCTTTCACACTGAGATCTACAGCAGTCTGAACCTGCATTCCCCATTCACACTGAGAACTATAGCAGTCGGAACCTGCATTCCCATTTCACACTGAATCCTACGGCTGCCTGAACCTGCATTCCCCTTTCACTCTGAGTCCTGCAGCTTTCTGAACATGCATTCCACTTTAACACTGAGATCTACAGCAGTCTGAACCTGCATTCCCTTTCAACACTGAGACCTACAGCAGTCTGAACCTGCATTCCCGTTTCACACAGAGATCACCAGCAGTCTGAACATGTATTCCCCTTTTACACTGAGATCTACAGCAGTCTGAACCTGCATTCCCCTTTCACAGTGAGATCCACAGCAGTCTGAATATGTATTCCCCTTTCACACTGAGATCTACAGCAGTCTGAACATGTATTCCCCTTTCACAGTGAGATCTACAGCAGTGTGAACCTGCATTCCCCTTTCACACTGAGATCTACAGCAGTCTGGACCTGCATTCCACTTTCACACTGAGTCCTACGGCTGCTTAACCTGCATTCCCCTTTCACATTGAGAATTTCAGCCGTCTTAATCTGCATTCCCCTTTCACACTGAGTCCTACGGCTGCCTGAACCTGCATTCCCCTTTCACTCTGTGACCTACAGCAGTCTGAACCTGCATTCACCTTTCACACTGAGATCTACAGTAGTCTGAACCTGCATTCCCCTTTCACACTGAGACTACAGCAGTATGACCCTGCATTCCACTTTCACACAGAGATCTAGAGCAATTGAACTTGCATTCCACTTTCACAATGAGATCTACAGCAGTTGAACATGCATTCCCCTTTCACGCTGAGATCTACAGCCCTCTGAACCTGAACTCCCCATCCACACTGAGGTCTACAGCAGTCTGAACCTGCATTCCCCTTTCACACTGAGATCGACAGCAGTCTGAACCTGCATTCACCTTTGACACTGAGATCTACAGCAGTCTGAAACTGAATTACCCTTTCACTCTGAGACCTTCAGCCATATTAATCTGCATTTCCCTTTCACACTGAATCCTACGGCTGCCTGAACCTGCATTCCCCTTTCACACTGAGACCTACAGCAGTCTGAAGCTGCATTGCACTTTCACACTGAGATCTATAGTACTCTGAACATGTATTCCCCCTTCACACTGAGATCTACAGCAGTCTGAACATGTATTCCCCTTTCACACTGAGATTTACAGCAGTGTGAAACTGCATTCCCCTTTCACACTGAGATCTACAGCAGTGTGAACATGCAGTCCACTTTCGCCCTTAGATCTACAGCAGTCTGAACGTGCATTCTCCTTTCACTCTGAGATCTACAGCAGTCTGAACCTGCAGTCCCCAATCACACTGAGAACTATAGCAGTCGGAACCTGCATTCCCATTTCACACTGAATCCTACGGCTGCCTGAACCTGCATTCCCCTTTCACTCTGAGTCCTGCAGCTTTCTGAACATGCATTCCACTTTAACACTGAGATCTACAGCAGTCTGAACCTGCATTCCCTTTCAACACTGAGACCTACAGCAGTCTGAACCTGCATTCCCGTTTCACACAGAGATCACCAGCAGTCTGAACATGTATTCCCCTTTTACACTGAGATCTACAGCAGTCTGAACCTGCATTCCCCTTTCACAGTGAGATCCACAGCAGTCTGAATATGTATTCCCCTTTCACACTGAGATCTACAGCAGTCTGAACATGTATTCCCCTTTCACACTGAGATCTACAGCAGTCTGGACCTGCATTCCACTTTCACACTGAGTCCTACGGCTGTTTAACCTGCATTCCCCTTTCACATTGAGAATTTCAGCCGTCTTAATCTGCATTCCCCTTTCACACTGAGTCCTACGGCTGCCTGAACCTGCATTCCCCTTTCACTCTGTGACCTACAGCAGTCTGAACCTGCATTCACCTTTCACACTGAGATCTACAGTAGTCTGAACCTGCATTCCCCTTTCACACTGAGACTACAGCAGTATGACCCTGCATTCCACTTTCACACTGAGATCTACAGCAATTGAACTTGCATTCCACTTTCACACTGAGATCTACAGCAGTTGAACTTGCATTCCACTTTCACAATGAGATCTACAGCAGTTGAACTTGCATTCCCCTTTCACACTGAGATCTGCAGCAGTCTGAACCTGCATTCCCATTTCACACTGAGAACTTCAGCCGTCTTACTCTGCATTCCCCTTTCACACTGAGTCCTACTGCAGTCTGAACAAGCATTTCCTTTTCACTCTGAGACCTGCAGCAGTTTGAACATGTATTCCCCTTTCACACTGAGATCTACAGCTGTGTGAACGTGCATTCCCTTTCACACTGAGATGTACAGCAGTCTGAACATGTATTCCCCTTTCACACAGAGATCTACAGCTGTCTGAACCTGCATTCGCCTTTCACACTTAGATCTACAGCAGTCTCAACCTGCATTCCCCTTTCACACTGAGATATACAGCATTCTGACGCTGCATTCCACTTTCACACTGAGATCCACAGCAGTCTGAACCTGAATTCCACTTTCACAAATCGATCTACAGCAGTCTGAACCTTTATTCCCCTTTCACATTTCGATCTACAGCTGTCTGAACCTGCATTCGCCTTTCACACTGAGTCCGACAGCTGCCTGAACCTGCATTCCCATTTCGCCGTGAGACCTGCAGTAGTCTGATCCTGCATTCACCTTTCACACTGAGATCTATAGTAGTCTAAAGCTGCATTCCCCTTTCACACTGAGACTACAGCAGTATGACCCTGCATTCCACTTTCACACAGAGATCTGCAGCAGTTGAACTTGCATTCCACTTTCACACTGAGATCTACAGCACTTGAACTTGCATTCCACTTTCACCATGAGATCTACAGCAGTTGAACCTGCATTCCACTTTCACACTGAGATCTACTGCAGTATGAACCTGCATTCCCCTTTCACAATGAGACATGCAGCAGTCTGAAGCTCCATTCCCACTTCACAATGAGATCTGCAGCAATGTGAACATGCATTCCCCTTTCACGCTGAGATCTACAGCCCTCTGAACCTGAACTCCCCATCCACACTGAGGTCTACAGCAGTCTGAACCTGCATTCCCCTTTCACACTGAGATCTATAGCAGTCTGAACCTGAACTCCCCTTTCACACTGAGATCGACAGCAGTCTGAACCTGCATTCACCTTTGACACTGAGATCTACAGCAGTCTGAAACTGAATTACCCTTTCACTCTGAGACCTTCAGCCATATTAATCTGCATTTCCCTTTCACACTGAATCCTACGGCTGCCTGAACCTGCATGCCCCTTTCACACTGAGACCTACAGCAGTCTGAAGCTGCATTGCACTTTCACACTGAGATCTATAGTACTCTGAACATGTATTCCCCCTTCACACTGAGATCTACAGCAGTCTGAACATGTATTCCCCTTTCACACTGAGATTTACAGCAGTGTGAAACTGCATTCCCCTTTCACACTGAGATCTACAGCAGTGTGAACATGCAGTCCACTTTCGCCCTTAGATCTACAGCAGTCTGAACGTGCATTCTCCTTTCACACTGAGATCTACAGCAGTCTGAACCTGCATTCCCCATTCACACTGAGAACTATAGCAGTCGGAACCTGCATTCCCATTTCACACTGAATCCTACGGCTGCCTGAACCTGCATTCCCCTTTCACTCTGAGTCCTGCAGCTTTCTGAACATGCATTCCACTTTAACACTGAGATCTACAGCAGTCTGAACCTGCATTCCCTTTCAACACTGAGACCTACAGCAGTCTGAACCTGCATTCCCGTTTCACACAGAGATCACCAGCAGTCTGAACATGTATTCCCCTTTTACACTGAGATCTACAGCAATCTGAACCTGCATTCCCCTTTCACAGTGAGATCCACAGCAGTCTGAATATGTATTCCCCTTTCACACTGAGATCTACAGCAGTCTGAACATGTATTCCCCTTTCACAGTGAGATCTACAGCAGTGTGAACCTGCATTCCCCTTTCACACTGAGATCTACAGCAGTCTGGACCTGCATTCCACTTTCACACTGAGTCCTACGGCTGCTTAACCTGCATTCCCCTTTCACATTGAGAATTTCAGCCGTCTTAATCTGCATTCCCCTTTCACACTGAGTCCTACGGCTGCCTGAACCTGCATTCCCCTTTCACTCTGTGACCTACAGCAGTCTGAACCTGCATTCACCTTTCACACTGAGATCTACAGTAGTCTGAACCTGCATTCCCCTTTCACACTGAGACTACAGCAGTATGACCCTGCATTCCACTTTCACACAGAGATCTACAGCAATTGAACTTGCATTCCACTTTCACACTGAGATCTACAGCAGTTGAACTTGCATTCCACTTTCACAATGAGATCTACAGCAGTTGAACTTGCATTCCCCTTTCACACTGAGATCTGCTGCAGTCTGAACCTGCATTCCCATTTCACACTGAGAACTTCAGCCGTCTTACTCTGCATTCCCCTTTCACACTGAGTCCTACTGCAGTCTGAACATGCATTTCCTTTTCACTCTGAGACCTACAGCAGTCTGAACATGTATTCCCCTTTCACACAGAGATCTACAGCAATCTGAACCTGCATTCCCCTTTCACATTTAGATCTACAGCTGTCTGAACCTGCATTCGCCTTTCACACTGAGTCCTACGGCTGCCTGAACCTGCATTCCCCTTTCACCGTGAGACATGCAGCAGTCTGATCCTGCATTCACCTTTCACACTGAGATCTACAGTAATCTAAACCTGCATTCCCCTTTCACACTGAGACTACAGCAGTATGATCCTGCATTCCACTTTCACACAGATATCTACAGCAGTTGAACTTGCATTCCACTTTCACACTGAGATCTACAGCACTTGAACTTGCATTCCACTTTCACCATGAGATCTACAGCAGTTGAACCTGCATTCCACTTTCACACTGAGATCTACTGCAGTATGAACCTGCATTCCCCTTTCACAATGAGACATGCAGCAGTCTGAAGCTCCATTCCCACTTCACAATGAGATCTGCAGCAATGTGAACATGCATTCCCCTTTCACGCTGAGATCTACAGCCCTCTGAACCTGAACTCCCCATCCACACTGAGGTCTACAGCAGTCTGACCCTGCATTCCCCTTTCACACTGAGATCTATAGCAGTCTGAACCTGAACACCCCTTTCACACTGAGATCGACAGCAGTCTGAACCTGCATTCACCTTTGACACTGAGATCTACAGCAGTCTGAAACTGAATTACCCTTTCACTCTGAGACCTTCAGCCATATTAATCTGCATTTCCCTTTCACACTGAATCCTACGGCTGCCTGAACCTGCATTCCCCTTTCACACTGAGACCTACAGCAGTCTGAAGCTGCATTGCACTTTCACACTGAGATCTATAGTACTCTGAACATGTATTCCCCCTTCACACTGAGATCTACAGCAGTCTGAACATGTATTCCCCTTTCACACTGAGATTTACAGCAGTGTGAAACTGCATTCCCCTTTCACACTGAGATCTACAGCAGTGTGAACAAGCAGTCCACTTTCGCCCTTAGATCTACAGCAGTCTGAACGTGCATTCTCCTTTCACACTGAGATCTACAGCAGTCTGAACCTGCATTCCCCATTCACACTGAGAACTATAGCAGTCGGAACCTGCATTCCCATTTCACACTGAATCCTACGGCTGCCTGAACCTGCATTCCCCTTTCACTCTGAGTCCTGCAGCTTTCTGAACCTGCATTCCACTTTAACACTGAGATCTACAGCAGTCTGAACCTGCATTCCCTTTCAACACTGAGACCTACAGCAGTCTGAACCTGCATTCCCGTTTCACACAGAGATCTCCAGCAGTCTGAACATGTATTCCCCTTTTACACTGAGATCTACAGCAGTCTGAACCTGCATTCCCCTTTCACAGTGAGATCCACAGCAGTCTGAATATGTATTCCCCTTTCACACTGCGATCTACAGCAGTCTGAACATGTATTCCCCTTTCACAGTGAGATCTACAGCAGTGTGAACCTGCATTCCCCTTTCACACTGAGATCTACAGCAGTCTGGACCTGCATTCCACTTTCACACTGAGTCCTACGGCTGCTTAACCTGCATTCCCCTTTCACATTGAGAATTTCAGCCGTCTTAATCTGCATTCCCCTTTCACACTGAGTCCTACGGCTGACTGAACCTGCATTCCCATTTCACACTGAGACCTACAGCAGTGTGAACCTGCATTCCCCTTTCACACTGAGATCTCCAGCAGTCTGAACATGTATTCCCCTTTCACACTGAGACCTACAGCAGTCTGAACCTGCATTCCCATTTCACACTGAGATCTACAGCAGTGTGAACCTGCATTCCCCTTTCACAGTGAGATCTACAGCAGTCTGAACTTGTATTCCCCTTTCACACTGAGATCTACATCAGTCTGGAGCTGCATTCCCCTTTCACACTGAGTCCTACGGCTGCTTAACCTGCTTTCCCCTTTCACACTGAGTCCTACGGCTGCCTCAGCCTGCATTCCCCTTTCACTCTGAGACCTACAGCAGTCTGAAACTGCATTCACCTTTCACACTGAGATCTACAGTATTCTGAACCTGCATTCCCCTTTCACACTGAGACTATAGCAGTATGACCCTGCATTCCACTTTCACACTGAGATCTACACCAATTGAACTTGCATTCCACTTTCACAATGAGATCTACAGCAGTTGAACTTGCATTCCCCTTTCACACTGAGATCTGCAGCAGTCTGAACCTGCATTCCCATTTCACACTGAGAACGTCAGCCGTCTTACTCTGCATTCCCCTTTCACACTGAGTCCTACTGCAGTCTGAACATGCATTTCCTTTTCACTCTGAGACCTGCAGCAGTTTGAACATGTATTCCCCTTTCACACTGAGATCTACAGCTGTGTGAACCTGCATTCCCTTTCACACTGAGATGTACAGCAGTCTGAACATGTATTCCCCTTTCACACAGAGATCTACAGCAGTCTGAACCTGCATTCCCCTTTCACACAGAGATATACAGCAGTCTGACGCTGCATTCCACTTTCACACTGAGATCCACAGCAGTCTGAACCTGAATTGCACTTTCACAAATCGATCTACAGCAGTCTGAACCTGTATTCCCCTTTCACATTTCGATCTACAGCTGTCTGAACCTGCATTCGCCTTTCACACTGAGTCCTACAGCTGCCTGAACCTGCATTCCCCTTTCACACTGAGACCTGCAGTAGTCTGATCCTGCATTCACCTTTCACACTGAGATCTACAGTAGTCTAAACCTGCATTCCCCTTTCACACTGAGACTACAGCAGTATGACCCTGCATTCCACTTTCACACAGAGATCTACAGCAGTTGAACTTGCATTCCACTTTCACACTGAGATCTACAGCACTTGAACTTGCATTCCACTTTCACCATGAGATCTACAGCAGTTGAACCTGCATTCCACTTTCACACTGAGATCTACTGCAGTATGAACCTGCATTCCCCTTTCACAATGAGACATGCAGCAGTCTGAAGCTCCATTCCCACTTCACAATGAGATCTGCAGCAATGTGAACATGCATTCCCCTTTCACGCTGAGATCTAAGCCCTCTGAACCTGAACTCCCCATCCACACTGAGGTCTACAGCAGTCTGAACCTGCATTCCCCTTTCACACTGAGATCTATAGCAGTCTGAACCTGAACTCCCCTTTCACACTGAGATCGACAGCACTTGAACTTGCATTCCACTTTCACCATGAGATCGACAGCAGTCTGAACCTGCATTCACCTTTGACACTGAGATCTACAGCAGTCTGAAACTGAATTACCCTTTCACTCTGAGACCTTCAGCCATATTAATCTGCATTTCCCTTTCACACTGAATCCTACGGCTGCCTGAACCTGCATTCCCCTTTCACACTGAGACCTACAGCAGTCTGAAGCTGCATTGCACTTTCACACTGAGATCTATAGTACTCTGAACATGTATTCCCCCTTCACACTGAGATCTACAGCAGTCTGAACATGTATTCCCCTTTCACACTGAGATTTACAGCAGTGTGAAACTGCATTCCCCTTTCACACTGAGATCTACAGCAGTGTGAACATGCAGTCCACTTTCGCCCTTAGATCTACAGCAGTCTGAACGTGCATTCTCCTTTCACACTGAGATCTACAGCAGTCTGAACCTGCATTCGCCATTCACACTGAGAACTATAGCAGTCGGAACCTGCATTCCCATTTCACACTGAATCCTACGGCTGCCTGAACCTGCATTCCGCTTTCACTCTGAGTCCTGCAGCTTTCTGAACCTGCATTCCACTTTAACACTGAGATCTACAGCAGTCTGAACCTGCATTCCCTTTCAACACTGAGACCTACAGCAGTCTGAACCTGCATTCCCCTTTCACAGTGAGATCTACAGCAGTCTGAACTTGTATTCCTCTTTCACACTGAGATCTACATCAGTCTGGAGCTGCATTCCCCTTTCACACTGAGTCCTACGGCTGCTTAACCTGCTTTCCCCTTTCACACTGAGTCCTACGGCTGCCTCAGCCTGCATTCCCCTTTCACTCTGAGACCTACAGCAGTCTGAAACTGCATTCATCTTTCACACTGAGATCTACAGTAGTCTGAACCTGCATTCCCCTTTCACACTGAGACTATAGCAGTATGACCCTGCATTCCACTTTCACACTGAGATCTACACCAATTGAACTTGCATTCCACTTTCACACTGAGATCTACAGCAGTTGAACTTGCATTCCACTTTCACAATGAGATCTACAGCAGGTGAACTTGCATTCCCCTTTCACACTGAGATCTGCAGCAGTCTGAACCTGCATTCCCATTTCACACGGAGAACGTCAGCCGTCTTACTCTGCATTCCCCTTTCACACTGAGTCCTACTGCAGTCTGAACATGCATTTCCTTTTCACTCTGAGACCTGCAGCAGTTTGAACATGTATTCCCCTTTCACACTGAGATCTACAGCTGTGTGAACCTGCATTCCCCTTTCACACTGAGATGTACAGCAGTCTGAACATGTATTCCCCTTTCACACAGAGATCTACAGCAGTCTGAACCTGAATTCCCCTTTCACATTTCGATCTACAGCTGTCTGAACCTGCATTCGCCTTTCACACTGAGTCCTACAGCTGCCTGAACCTGCATTCCCCTTTCACCGTGAGACCTGCAGTAGTCTGATCCTGCATTCACCTTTCACACTGAGATCTACAGTAGTCTAAACCTGCATTCCCCTTTCACACTGAGACTACAGCAGTATGACCCTCCATTCCACTTTCACACAGAGATCTACAGCAGTTGAACTTGCATTCCACTTTCACACTGAGATCTACAGCACTTGAACTTGCATTCCACTTTCACCATGAGATCTACAGTAGTTGAACCTGCATTCCACTTTCACACTGAGATCTACTGCAGTATGAACCTGCATTCCCCTTACACAATGAGACATGCAGCAGTCTGAAGCTCCATTCCCACTTCACAATGAGATCTGCAGCAATGTGAACATGCATTCCCCTTTCACGCTGAGATCTAAGCCCTCTGAACCTGAACTCCCCATCCACACTGAGGTCTACAGCTTTCTGAACCTGCATTCCCCTTTCACACTGAGATCTATAGCAGTCTGAACCTGAACTCCCCTTTCACACTGAGATCTACAGCAGTCTGAACCTGCATTCACCTTTGACACTGAGATCTACAGCAGTCTGAAACTGAATTACCCTTTCACTCTGAGACCTTCAGCCATATTAATCTGCATTTCCCTTTCACACTGAATCCTACGGCTGCCTGAACCTGCATTCCCCTTTCACACTGAGACCTACAGCAGTCTGAAGCTGCATTGCACTTTCACACTGAGATCTATAGTACTCTGAACATGTATTCCCCCTTCACACTGAGATCTACAGCAGTCTGAACATGTATTCCCCTTTCACACTGAGATTTACAGCAGTGTGAAACTGCATTCCCCTTTCACACTGAGATTTACAGCAGTGTGAACATGCAGTCCACTTTCGCCCTTAGATCTACAGCAGTCTGAACGTGCATTCTCCTTTCACACTGAGATCTACAGCAGTCTGAACCTGCATTCCCCATTCACACTGAGAACTATAGCAGTCGGAACCTGCATTCCCATTTCACACTGAATCCTACGGCTGCCTGAACCTGCATTCCCCTTTCACTCTGAGTCCTGCAGCTTTCTGAACCTGCATTCCACTTTAACACTGAGATCTACAGCAGTCTGAACCTGCATTCCCTTTCAACACTGAGACCTACAGCAATCTGAACCTGCATTCCCGTTTCACACAGAGATCTCCAGCAGTCTGAACATGTATTCCCCTTTTACACTGAGATCTACAGCAGTCTGAACCTGCATTCCCCTTTCACAGTGAGATCCACAGCAGTCTGTATATGTATTCCCCTTTCACACTGAGATCTACAGCAGTCTGAACATGTATTCCCCTTTCACAGTGAGATCTACAGCAGTGTGAACCTGCATTCCCCTTTCACACTGAGATCTACAGCAGTCTGGACCTGCATTCCACTTTCACACTGAGTCCTACGGCTGCCTGAACCTGCATTCCCCTTTCACTCTGTGATCTACAGCAGTCTGAACCTGCATTCACCTTTCACACTGAGATCTACAGTAGTCTGAACCTGCATTCCCCTTTCACACTGAGACTACAGCAGTATGACCCTGCATTCCACTTTCACAATGAGATCTACAGCAATTGAACTTGCATTCCACTTTCACACTGAGATCTACAGCAGTTGAACTTGCATTCCACTTTCACAATGAGATCTACAGCAGTTGAACTTGCATTCCCCTTTCACACTGAGATCTGCTGCAGTCTGAACCTGCATTCCCATTTCACACTGAGAACTTCAGCCGTCTTACTCTGCATTCCCCTTTCACACTGAGTCCTACTGCAGTCTGAACATGCATTTCCGTTTCACTCTGAGACCTGCAGCAGTCTGTACATGTATTCCCCTTTCACACTGAGATCTACAGCTGTGTGAACCTGCATTCCCTTTCACACTGAGATGTACAGCAGTCTGAACATGTATTCCCCTTTCACACAGAGATCTACAGCAATCTGAACCTGCATTCCCCTTTCACATTTAGATCTACAGCTGTCTGAACCTGCATTCGCCTTTCACACTGAGTCCTACGGCTGCCTGAACCTGCATTCCCCTTTCACCGTGAGACCTGCAGCAGTCTGATCCTGCATTCACCTTTCACACTGAGATCTACAGTAGTCTAAACCTGCATTCCCCTTTCACACTGAGACTACAGCAGTATGACCCTGCATTCCACTTTCACACTGAGATCTACAGCAGTTGAACTTGCATTCCACTTTCACACTGAGATCTACAGCACTTGAGCTTGCATTCCACTTTCACCATGAGATCTACAGCAGTTGAACCTGCATTCCACTTTCACACTGTGATCTCCAGCAGTCTGAACCTGAATTCCCTTTTCACACTGAGATCTCCAGCAGTCTGAACATGTATTCCCCTTTCACACTGAGATCTACAGCAGTGTGAACCTGCATTCCCCTTTCACACTGAGATCTACAGCAGTCTGGACCTGCATTCCCCTTTCACACTGAGTCCTACGGCTGCTTAACCTGCATTCCCCTTTCACACTGAAAATTTCAGCCGTCTTAATCTGCATTCGCCTTTCACACTGAGTCCTACGGCTGCCTGAACCTGCATTCCCCTTTCACTCTGAGACCTACAGCAGTTTGAACCTACATTCACCTTTCACACTGAGATCTACAGTAGTCTGAACCTGCATTCCCCTTTCACACTGAGACTACAGCAGTATGACCCTGCATTCCACTTTCACACTGAGATCTACAGCAATTGAACTTGCATTCCACTTTCACACTGAGATCTACAGCAGCTGAACTTGCATTCCACTTTCACAATGAGATCTACAGCAGTTGAACTTGCATTCCCCTTTCACACTGAGATCTGCAGCAGTCTGAACCTGCATTCCCATTTCACACTGACAACTTCAGCCGTCTTACTCTGCATTCCCCTTTCACACTGAGTCCTACTGCAGTCTGAACATGCATTTCCTTTTCACTCTGAGACCTGCAGCAGTTTGAACATGTATTCCCCTTTCACACTGAGATCTACAGCTGTGTGAACCTGCATTCCCTTTCACACTGAGATGTACAGCAGTCTGAACATGTATTCCCCTTTCACACAGATATCTACAGCAATCTGAACCTGCATTCCCCTTTCACATTTAGATCTACAGCTGTCTGAACCTGCATTCGCCTTTCATACTGAGTCCTACGGCTGCCTGAACCTGCATTCCCCTTTCACCGTGAGACCTGCAGCAGTCTGATCCTGCATTCACCTTTCACACTGAGATCTACAGTAGTCTGAACCTGCATTCCCCTTTCACACTGAGACTACAGCAGTATGACCCTGCATTCCCCTTTCACCGTAAGACCTGCAGCAGTCTGATCCTGCATTCACCTTTCACACTGAGATCTACAGTAGTCTGAACCTGCATTCCCCTTTCACACTGAGACTACAGCAGTATGACCCTGCATTCCACTTTCACCATGAGATCTACAGCAGTTGAACTTGCATTCCCCTTTCACAATGAGACCTACAGCAGAATGAACCTGCATTCCCATTTCACGCTGAGAATTTCAGCCGTCTTAATCTGCATTCCCCTTTCACACTGAGTCCTACTGCAGTCTGAACCTGCATTTCCTTTTCACACTGAGACCCGCAGCAGTCTGAACATGTATTCCCCTTTTACACTGAGATCTACAGCAGTGTGAACCTGCATTCACCTTTCACACTGAGATTTACAGCAGTCTGAACATGTATTCCCCTTTCACACAGAGATCTACAGCAGTCTGAAACTGCATTCCCCTTTCACATTTAGATCTACAGCAGTCTGAACCTGCATTCCACTTTCACACTGAGATCTACAGCATTCTGAACCTGCATTCCTCTTTCACACTGAGATGTAAGCAGTCTGAACCTGCATTCCCCTTTCAAAATGAGACCTGCTGCAGTTTGAAGCTCTATTCCCATTTCACACTGAGATCTGCAGCATTCTGAATCTGAACTCACCTTTCACAGTGAGATCTACAGCAGTCTGAACCTGCATGACCCTTTCACACTGAGACCTACAGCAGTCTGAACATCTATTCCCCTTTCACACTGAGATCGACAGCAGTGTGAACCTGCATCCCCCGTTCACAGTGAGATCTACAGCAGTCTGGACCTGCATTCCCCTTTCACACTGAGTCCTACGGCAGCCTGAACCTGCATTCCCCTTTCACACTGAGACCTACAGCAGTCTGAAGCTGCATTCACCTTTCACACTGAGTTCTACAGTAGTCTGACCCAGCATTACCCTTTCACACCGAGACCTGCAGCATTCTGAACATGTATTGCCCTTTCACACTGAGATCTACAGCAGTGGAAACCTGCATTCCCTTTCACACTGAGATGTACAGCAGTCTGAAGATGTATTCCCCTTTCACACAGAATCTACAGCAGTCTGAACCTGCATTCCCCTTTCACATTTAGATCTACAGCTGTCTGAACTTGCATTCCCCTTTCACAATGAGACTTGCAGCAGTTTGAACCTCCATTCCCATTTCACACTGAGATCTGCAGCAATGTGAACCTGCATTCCCCTTTCACGCTGAGATCTACAGCAGTCTGAACCTGCATTCCACTTTCACACTGAGATCTACTGCAGTATGAACCTGCATTCCCCTTTCACAATGAGACATGCAGCAGTCTGAAGCTCCATTCCCACTTCACAATGAGATCTGCAGCAATGTGAACATGCATTCCCCTTTCACGCTGAGATCTACAGCCCTCTGAACCTGAACTCCCCATCCACACTGAGGTCTACAGCAGTCTGAACTTGCATTCCCCTTTCACACTGAGATCTACAGCCCTCTGAACCTGAACTCCCCATCCACACTGAGGTCTACAGCAGTCTGAACCTGCATTCCCCTTTCACACTGAGATCTACAGCAGTGTGAACCTGCATTCCCCTTTCACACTGAGATCTACAGCAGTGTGAACATGCAGTCCACTTTCGCCCTTAGATCTACAGCAGTCTGAACGTGCATTCTCCTTTCACACTGAGATCTACAGCAGTCTGAACCTGCATTCCCCATTCACACTGAGAACTATAGCAGTCTGAACCTGCATTCCCATTTCACACTGAATCCTACGGCTGCCTGAACCTGCATTCCCCTTTCCCACTGAGATGTACAGCAGTCTGAACCTGCATTCCCCTTTCACACTGAGAACGACAGCAGTCTGAACTTCCATTCCACATTCACACTGAGATCTACAAAAGTTTGTAACTCCATTCTCCTTTGACCGTGAAATCTACCCCAGTCTGAACCTGCATCCCCCTTTCACCCTGGGATCTACAGCAGTATGACCCAGCATTCACCTTTCACACTGAGTCTGACGGCTGCTTAACCTGCATTCCCCTTTCACACTGAGAACTTCAGCCGTCTTAATCTGCATTCCCCTTTCACACTGAGTCCTACGGCTGCCTGAACCTGCATTCCCCTTTCACACTGAGATCTACAGTAGTCTGACCCTGCATTACTCTTTCACACTGAGATCTCCAGCAGTCTGAACATGTATTCCCCTTTCACACTGAGACCTACAGCAGTCTGAACCTGCATTCCCCTTTCACACTGAGATCTCCAGCAGTCTGAACATGTATTCCCCTTTCACACTGAGATCTACAGCAGTGTGAACCTGCATTCCCCTTTCACAGTGAGATCTACAGCAGTCTGAACATGTATTCCCCTTTCACACTGAGATCTACAGCAGTCTGAACCTGCATTCGCCTTTCACACTGAGATCTCCAGCAGTCTAAACATGTATTCCCCTTTCACACTGAGATCTACAGCAGTGTGAACCTGCATTCCCTTTCACACTGAGATGTACAGCAGTCTGAAGATGTATTCCCCTTTCACACAGAGATCTACAGCAGTCTGAACCTGCATTCCCCTTTCACATTTAGATCTACAGCTGTCTGAACTTGCATTCCCCTTTCACAATGAGACTTGCAACAGTTTGAACCTCCATTCCCATTTCACACTGAGATCTGCAGCAATGTGAACCTGCATTCCCCTTTCACGCTGAGATCTACAGCAGTCTGAACCTGCATTCCCCTTTCACGCTGAGATCTACAGCCCTCTGAACCTGAACTCCCCATCCACACTGAGGTCTACAGCAGTCTGAACCTGCATTCACCTTTGACACTGAGATCTACAGCAGTCTGAAACTGAATTACCCTTTCACTCTGAGACCTTCAGCCATATTAATATGCATTTCCCTTTCACACTGAATCCTATGGCTGCCTGAACCTGCATTCCCCTTTCACACTGAGACCTACAGCAGTCTGAAGCTGCATTGCACTTTCACACTGAGATCTATAGTAGTCTGAACATGTATTCCCCCTTCACACTGAGATCTACAGCAGTCTGAACATGTATTCCCCTTTCACACTGAGATCTACAGCAGTGTGAACCTGCATTCCCCTTTCACACTGAGATCTACAGCAGTGTGAACATGCAGTCCACTTTCGCCCTTAGATCTACATCAGTCTGAGCGTGCATTCTCCTTTCACACTGAGATATACAGCAGTCTGAACCTGCATTCCCCATTCACACTGAGAACTATAGCAGTCTGAACCTGCATTCCCATTTCACACTGAATCCTACGGCTGCCTGAACCTGCATTCCCCTTTCACTCTGAGTCCTGCAGCTGTCTGAACCTGCATTCCACTTTAACACTGAGATCTACAGTAGTCTGAACCTGCATTCCATTTTCACACTGAGACCTACAGCAGTCTGAACCTGCATTCCCCTTTCACACTGAGATCTCCAGCAGTCTGAACATGTATTCCCCTTTCACACTGAGACCTACAGCAGTCTGAACCTGCATTCCCCTTTCACACTGAGATCTCCAGCAGTCTGAACATGTATTCCCCTTTCACACTGAGATCTACAGCAGTGTGAACCTGCATTCCCCTTTCACAGTGAGATCTACAGCAGTCTGAACTGGTATTCCCCTTTCACACTGAGATCTACATCAGTCTGGAGCTGCATTCCCCTTTCACACTGAGTCCTACGGCTGCTTAACCTGCTTTCCCCTTTCACACTGAGTCCTACGGCTGCCTCAGCCTGCATTCCCCTTTCACTCTGAGACCTACAGCAGTCTGAAACTGCATTCACCTTTCACACTGAGATCTACAGTAGTCTGAACCTGCATTCCCCTTTCACACTGAGACTACAGCAGTATGACCGTGCATTCCACTTTCACACTGAGATCTACAGCAATTGAACTTGCATTCCACTTTCACAATGAGATCTACAGCAGTTGAACTTGCATTCCCCTTTCACACTGAGATCTGCAGCAGTCTGAACCTGCATTCGCATTTCACACTGAGAACTTCAGCCGTCTTACTCTGCATTCCCCTTTCACACTGAGTCCTACTGCAGTCTGAACCTGCATTTCCTTTTCACTCTGAGACCTGCAGCAGTCTGAACATGTATTCCCCTTTCACACTGAGATCTACAGCTGTGTGAACCTGCATTCCCTTTCACACTGAGATGTACAGCAGTCTGAACATGTATTCCCGTTTCACACTGAGATCTACAGCAATCTGAACCTGCATTCCCCTTTCACATTTAGATCTACAGCTGTCTGAACCTGCATTCGCCTTTCACACTGAGTCCAACGGCTGCCTGAACCTGCATTCCCCTTTCACTGTGAGACCGGCAGCAGTCTGATCCTGCATTCACCTTTCACACTGAGATCTACAGTAGTCTGAACCTGCATTCCCCTTTCACACTGAGACTACAGCAGTATGACCCTGCATTCCACTTTCACACAGAGATCTACAGCAGTTGAACTTGCATTCCACTTTCACACTGAGATCTACAGCACTTGAACTTGCATTCCACTTTCACCATGAGATCTACAGCAGTTGAACTTGCATTCCCCTTTCACACTGAGACCCACAGCAGAATGAACCTGCATTCCCATTTCACACTGAGAACTTCAGCCGTCTTAATCTGCATTCCCCTTTAACACTGAGTCCTACTGCAGTCTCAAGCTGCATTTTCCTTTCACACTGAGATCCACAGCAGTCCGAACATGCATTCCCCTTTCAAAATGAGACCTGCTGCAGTTTGAACCTCTATTCCCATTTCACACTGAGATCTGCAGCATTCTGAACCTGAACTCCCCTTTCACACTGAGATCTACAGCAATCTGAACCTGCATGACCCTTTCACACTGAGATCTACAGCAGTCTGAACCTGAATTCCCCTTTCACATTGAGATCTACGGCAGTGTGAACATGCATTCCACTTTCACACTGAGATCTACAGCAGTCTGAACCTGCATTTCCCTTTCACACTGAGATCCACAGCAGTCTGAACCTGCATTCAACTTTCACAATGAGATCAATACCAGTCTGAACCGGCATACCGATTTCACACTGAGAACTACAGCAGTGTGAACTTGCATTCCACTTTCACATTGAGATCTACAGCTGTCTGAACCTGCAATCCCCTTTCACACTGAGATGTACAGCAGTCTGAACCTGCATTCCCCTTTCCCACTGAGATGTACAGCAGTCTGAACCTGCATTCCCCTTTCACACTGAGAACTACTGCAGTCTGAACTTCCATTCCACATTCACACTGAGATCTACAAAAGTTTGTACCTCCATTCTCCTTTGACCCTGAAATCTACAGCAGTCTGAACCTGCATCCCCCTTTCACCCTGGGATCTACAGCAGTATGACCCAGCATTCCCCTTTCACACTGAGACCGACGGCTGCTTAACCTGCATTCCCCTTTCACACTGAGAACTTCAGGCGTCTTAATCTGCATTCCCCTTTCACACTGAGTCCTACGGCTGCCTGAACCTGCATTCCCCTTTCACACTGAGACCTACAGCAGTGTGAACCTGCATTCACCTTACACACTGAGATCTACAGTAGTCTGACCCTGCATTACCCTTTCACACTGAGATGTGCAGCAGTATGACTCTGCATTCCACTTTCACACTGAGATCTACAGCAGTTGAACTTGCATTCCACTTTCACACTGAGATCTACAGCAGTTGAACTTGCATTCCACTTTCACACTGAGATCTACAGCAGTTGAACTTGCATTCCCCTTTCACACTGAGATCTACAGCATTCTGAACCTGCAATTCAATTCCACACTGAGAACTTCAGCCGTCTTAATCTGAATTTCACTTTCACACTAAGTCCTACGGCTGCCTGAACCTGCATTCCCCTTTCACACTGAGACCGTCAGCAGTCTGAACCTGCATTCACCTTTCACACTGAGATCTACAGTAGTCTGACCCTGCATTAAACTTTCACACTGAGACCTGCAGCAGTCTGAAAATGTATTCCCCTTTCACACTGAGATCTACAGCAGTGGAAACCAGCATTCCCTTTCACACTGAGATGTACAGCAGTCTGAAGATGTATTCCTCTTTCACACAGAGATCTACAGCAGTCTGAACCTGCATTTCCCTTTCACATTTAGATCTACAGCTGTCTGAACTTGCATTCCCCTTTCACAATGTGACTTGCAGCAGTTTGAACCTCAATTCCCATTTCACACTGAGATCTGCAGCAATGTGCACCTGCATTCCACTTTCACGCTGAGATCTTCAGCAGTCTGAACCTGCATTCCACTTTCACACTGAGATCTACTGCAGTATGAACCTGCATTCACCTTTCACAATGAGACATGCAGCAGTCTGAAGCTCCATTCCCACTTCACAATGAGATCTGCAGCAATGTGAACATGCATTCCCCTTTCCCGCTGAGATCTACAGCCCTCTGAACCTGAACTCCCCATCCACACTGAGGTCTACAGCAGTCTGAACCTGCATTCCCCTTTCACACTGAGATCTATAGCAGTCTGAACCTGAACTCCCCTTTCACACTGAGATCTACAGCAGTCTGAACCTGCATTCACCTTTGACACTGAGATCTACAGCAGTCTGAAACTGAATTACCCTTTCACTCTGAGACCTTCAGCCATATTAATCTGCATTTCCCTTTCACACTGAATCCTACGGCTGCCTGAACCTGCATTCCCCTTTCACACTGAGACCTACAGCAGTCTGAAGCTGCATTGCACTTTCACACTGAGATCTATAGTAGTCTGAACATGTATTCCCCCTTCACACTGAGATCTACAGCAGTCTGAACATGTATTCCCCTTTCACACTGAGATCTACAGCAGTGTGAACCTGCATTCCCCTTTCACACTGAGATCTACAGCAGTGTGAACATGCAGTCCACTTTCGTCCTTAGATCTACATCAGTCTGAACGTGCATTCTCCTTTCACACTGAGATCTACAGCAGTCTGATCCTGCATTCCCCATTCACACTGAGAACTATAGCAGTCTGAACCTGCATTCCCTTTTCACACTGAGACCTACAGCAGTCTGAACCTGCATTCCCCTTTCACACTGAGATCTCCAGCAGTCTGAACATGTATTCCCCTTTCACACTGACATCTACAGTAGTCTGAACCTGCATTCCCCTTTCACAGTGAGATCTACAGCAGTCTGAACATGTATTCCCCTTTCACACTGAGATCTACAGCAGTCTGAACCTGCATTCCCCTTTCACACTGAGATCTCCAGCAGTCTGAACATGTATTCCCCTTTCACCCTGAGATATACTGCAGTGTGAACCTGCATTCCCGTTTCACAGTGAGATCTACAGCAGTCTGAACATGTATTCCCCTTTCACACTGAGATCTACAGCAGTCTGGACCTGCATTCCCCTTTCACACTGAGTCCTACGGCTTCTTAACTTGCATTCCCCTTTCATTCTGAGACCTACAGCAGTCTGAACCTGCATTCACCTTTCACACTGATATCTACAGGAGTCTGAACCTGCATTCCCCTTTCACACTGAGACTACAGCACTATGACCCTGCATTGCACTTTCACACTGAGATCTACAGCAATTGAACTTGCATTCCACTTTCACACTGAGATCTACAGCAGTTGAACTTGCATTCCACTTTCACAATGAGATCTACAGCAGTTGAACTTGCATTCCCCTTTCACACTGAGATCTGCAGCAGTCTGAACCTGCATTCCCATTTCACACTGAGAACTTCAGCCGTCTTACTCCGCATTCCCCTTTCACACTGAGTCCTACTGCAGTCTGAACATGCATTTCCTTTTCACTCTGAGACCTGCAGCAGTCTGAACATGTATTCCCCTTTCACACTGAGATCTACAGCTGTGTGAACCTGCATTCCCTTTCACACTGAGATGTACAGCATTCTGAACATGTATTCCCCTTTCACACAGAGATCTACAGCAATCTGAACCTGCATTCCCCTTTCACATTTAGATCTACAGCTGTCTGAACCTGCATTCGCCTTTCACACTGAGTCCTACGGCTGCCTGAACCTGCATTCCCCTTTCACCGTGAGACCTACAGCAGTCTGATCCTGCATTCACCTTTCACCCTGAGATCTACAGCAGTCTGAACCTGCATTCCCCTTTCAAACTGAGACCTACAGCAGTCTGAACCTGCATTCCCCTTTCACACTGAGACCTATAGCAGTATGAACCTGCATTACCATTTCAAACTGAGACGTGCAGCATTATGAACCTGCATTACCATTTCAAACTGAGATGTACAGCAGTCTGAACCTGCATTCCCCTTTCACACTGAGACCTACACCCGTCTGAAAATGCATTATGCTTTCAGACAAAGACCTGCAGTAGTCTGAACCTGTATTCCACTTTCACAATTAGATCTGCAGCAATCTGAAACGGCTTTCCCCTTTCACACTGAGATCTACAGCAGTCTGAACCTTCATTCCCATTACACACTGAGTTCTACAGCAATGGGAACCTGCATTCCCCTTTCATGCAGCTATCTACAGCAGTCTGAACCTGAACTCCCCTTTCACACTGTGATCTACAGCACTCTGAGCTTGCATTCACCTTTCACATTGAGACCTATAGCTGTCTGAACTGGCATTAACCTTTCAAACTGAGATCTAACAGCAGTCTGAACCTGCATTCCCCTTTCACAATGAGACCTCCAGCAGTCTGAAGCTGCATTGCACTTTCACACTGAGATCGACAGTAGTCTGAACATGTATTCCCCTTTCACACTGAGACCTACAGCAGTTTTAACCTGCATTCTCTTTCAAAGTGAGATCGTCAGCAGTCTGAATCTGCATTCCCTTTACACACTGAGACCTACAGCTGTCTGAACCAGCATTCCCTTTTCACACTGAAATCTACAGCAGCCTGAACCTGCATTCCACTTTCACACTGAGACCTACAGCAGTCTGAACCAGCATTCCCCTTTCAAACTGAGACCTACAGCAGTCTGAACCTGCATTCCCCTTTCACACTGAGACCTATAGCAGTATGAACCTGCATTACCATTTCACACTGAGATTTGCAGCAATATGAACCTGAATTACCATTTCACACTGAGACGTACAGCAGTCTGAACCTGCATTCCCCTTTCACATTGAGACCTATAGCAGTCTGAACCTGCATTAACCTTTGACACTGAGATCAAAAACTGTCTGAACCTGCATTCGCCTTTCACACTGAGATCTACAGCAGTCTGAACGTGCATTCCACTTTCACACTGAGATCTACAGATTTCTGAACCTGCATACCCCTTTCACAATGAGACCTGCGGCAGTCTGAACCTCCACTCCCATTTCACAATGAGACATGCGGGGGTCTGAAACAACATTCCAATTCACACTGAGATCTGCAGCAATGTAAACCTGCATTCCCCTTTAACGCTGAGATCTACAGCAGTCTGAACCTGAAATCCCCCTACAGACTGAGATCTACTGCAGCCTGAAACAAGATTACAATTTCACACTGAGACCTGCCGCTGTCTGAAACTGCATTCCCCTTTCACACTGAGATCTATAGCAGTCTGAACCTGCATTCCCCTTTCACACTGAGATCTACAGCAGTCTGAACCTGCGTTCCCCGTTAACACTGAGATCTACAGCAGTCTGAACATGTATTCCCCTTTCACACAGAGATCTACAGCCATCTGAACCTGCATTCCCCTCTCACACTGAGATCTACAGCAGTCTGAACCAGCATTCCCCATTCACATTGAGACCTATAGCTGTCTGAACCTGCATTAACCTTCACACTGAGATCTACAGCAGTCTGAAACTGCATTCCCCTTTCACACTGAGACCTACAGCAGTCTGATCCTGCATTCCCCTTTCACACTGAGATCTGCAGCAGTCTGAACCTGCATTCCCCATTCACATTGAGACCTACAGCTGTCTGAACCTGCATTAACCTTTCACACTGAGATCTGCAGCAGTCTGAACCTGCATTCTCCTTTCACACAGAGATCTACCGCAGTCTGAACTTGCATTCCCCTTTCAAACTGAGACCTACAGCAGTCTGAACCTGCATTCCCCTTTCACACTGAGACCTACACCAGTCTGAAACTGCATTATGCTTTCAGACAAAGACCTGCAGCAGTCTGAACCTGTATTCCACTTTCACAATTAGATCTGCAGCAGTCTGAACCTGCTTTCCCCTTTCACACTGAGATCTACAACAGTCTGAACCTTCATTCCCCTTACACACTGAGATCTACAGCAATGGGAACCTGCATTCCCCTTTCATCCAGCGATCGACAGCAGTCTGAACCTGAACTCTTCTTTCACACTGTGATCTACAGCACTCTGAACTTGCATTCACCTTTGACACTGAGATCTACAGCAGTCTGAAACTGCATTATCCTTTCACACTGAGAACTGCAGCTGTCTGAACCTGCATTCCCATTTCACACTGAGATCTACAGCAGTCTGAACCTGCATTCCCTTTTCACACTGCGACCTGCAGCAGTCTGAACTTGCATACCCCTTTCACAGTGAGATCTGAAGCAGGGTGAACCCGCATTCCCCTTTCACACTGAGATCTACAGCAGTCTGAACCTGCATTCCCTATTCACACTGAGATCTACAGCAATCTGAACCTGCATTCCCCTTTCACACTGAGATCTGCAGCAGTCTGCACCTGCATTCCCCATTCACATTGAGACCTACAGCTGTCTGAACCTGCATTAACCTTTCACACTGAGATCTGCAGCAGTCTGAACCTGCATTCTCCTTTCACACAGAGATCTACCGCAGTTTGAACCTGCATTCCCCTTTCACACTGAGACCAACCGCAGTCTGAACCTGCATTCCCCTTTCAAATTTAGATCTACAGCAGTCTGAACCTGTATTCCACTGTCAAACTGAAATCTACAGCAGTCTGAACCTACATTCCCATTTCACACTGAGATCTACAGCAGTCTGAACCTGCATTCCTCTTTCACACAGAGATCTACAACAGTCTGAAACTGCATTACCCTTTCACACAGAGACTTGCAGCATTCTGAACCTGCATTCCCCTTTCACAGTGTGGTCTACAGTAGTCTGAAACTGCATTCCCCTTCCACACTGAGAAATACAGCCGTCTGAACCTGCATTCCCCTTTCACGCTGAGACTTACAGCAGTCTGAACCTGCATTCCCCTTTCAGACTGAGACCTTCAGCACTCTGAATCAGCATCCCCCTTTCACACTGTGAGCTACAGCAGTCTGAAGCTGCATTCCTTTTTCACACTGAGATATACTGCAGTCTGAACCTGCATTCCCCTTTCACAGTGTGGTCTACAGCAGTCTGAACCTGCATTCCCCTTTCACACTGCGATCTACAGCAGTCAGAACCTGCATTTCCCTTTCACAATGTGAACTATAGCAATCTGAACCTACATTCCCCTTTCACACTGAGATCTATAGCAGTGTGAACCTGCATTCTACTTTCACACTGAGATCAGCAGCAGTCTGTACCTGCATTCCCCTTTCACACTGAGACAAACCGCAGTCTGAACCTGCATTCGCCTTTCTCACTGAAATCTACAGCAGTCTGAAGCTGCATTCCCCTTTCACAATGAGATCTACAGCAGTCTGAACCTGCATTCCCCTTTCACACTGAGATCTACAGCAGTCTTAACCTGCATTCCACTGTCAAACTGAGATCTACAGCAGTCTGTACCTACATTCCCATTTTACAATGAGATTCACAGAAGTCTAAACCAGCATTTCCCTTTCACACTGAGATCTACAGCAGTCTGAACCTGCATTCCTCTTTCACACAGAGGTCTAAAACAGTCTGAACCTGCATTCCCCTTTCACACAGAGACCTGCAGCATTCTGAACCTGCATTCACCTTTCACAGTGTGGTCTACAGTAGTCTGAACCTGCATTCCCCTTCCACACTGAGAAGGAGAGCCGTCTGAACTTGCATTCCCCTTTCACGCTGAGACTTACAGCAATCTGAACCTGCATTCTTCTTTCACACTGAGACCTTCAGCACTCTAAATCAGCATCCCCCTTTCACACTGTGATCTACAACAGTCTGAAACTGCATTCCGCTTTCACACTGAGATCTACACCATTCTGAATATGCATCCCCCTTTCACACTGAGATCTACATTAGACTGAATCCGCATCCCACATTCACACTGAGATCTACAGCAGTCTGAACCTGCATTTCCCTTTCACACTGAGATCTACAGCAGTCTGAGCCTGCATTCCCATTTCACACTGGGATCTACAGCAGTCTGAACCTGCATTCCTCTTTCACACTGAGATCAACCGCAGTCTGAACCTGCATTCCCCTTTCACACTGAGACCAACCGCAGTCTGAACCTGCATTCCCCTTTCAAATTTAGATCTACAGCAGTCTGAACCTGTATTCCACTGTCAAACTGAAATCTACAGCAGTCTGAACCTACATTCCCATTTCACACTGAGATCTACAGGAGTCTGAACCTGCATTCCCATTTCACACTGAGATATACAGCAGCCTGAACCTGCATTTCCCTTTCAAACTTAGATCTACAGCAGTTATAACCTGCATTCCACTGTCAAACGGAGATCTACAGTAGTCTGAATCTACATTCCCACTTCACTATGAGATCCACTGAAGTCTGAACCTGCATTTCCCTTTCACACTGAGATCTACAGCAGTTTGAACCTGCATTCATCTTTCACACAGAGATCTACAACAGTCTGAACCTGCATTACCCTTTCACACAGAGACCTGCAGCATTCTGAACCTGCATTCCCCTTTCACAGTGTGGTCTACAGTAGTCTGAACCTGCATTCCCCTTCCACAAAGAGAATTACAGCCGTCTGAATCTGCATTCCCCTTTCACGCTGAGACTTACAGCAGTCTGAACCTGCATTCCCCTCGCACAGTGTGATCTACAGCAGTCTGAAACTGGATTCCGCTTTCACACTGACATCTACAGCACTCTGAATCTGCATCCCCCTTTCACACTGAGATCTACATTAGTCTGAATCCGCATCCCCCTTTCAAACTGAGATCTACAGCAGTCTGAACCTGCATTCCCCTTTCACACTGAGGTCTACAGCAGTCTGAAACTGCATTCCTCTTTCACACTGAGCTATACAGCAGTCTGAACGTGCATTCCCCTTTCACAGAGTGGTCTACAGCAGTCTGAACCTGCATTCCCCTTTCACACTGAAATCTACAGCAGTCTGAACCAGCATTCCCCTTTCACACTGGGATCTACAGCAGTCTGAACCTGCATTCCCCTTTCACACTGAGATCAACAGCAGTCTGAACCTCCATTCCCCTTTCACACTGAGATCAACCGCAGTCTGAACCTGCATTCCCCTTTCACATTGAGATCGACAGCAGTCTGAACCTGCATTCCCCTTTCATAGTGTGGTCGACAGCAGTCTGAACCTGCAATCCCCTTTCACACTGAGGTCTACAGCAGTCTGAACCTGCATTCCTCTTTCACACTGAGATATACAGCAGTCTGAACCTGCATTCCCCTTTCACAGAGTGGTCTACAGCAGTCTGAACCTGCATTTCCCTTTCACACTGAGATCTACAGCAGTCTGAACCTACATTCCCCTTTCACACTGGGATCTACAGCAGTCTGAACCTGCATTCCCCTTTCACACTGAGACCAACCGCAGTCTGAACCCGCATTCCCCTTTCAAATTTAGATCTACAGCAGTCTGAACCTGTATTCCACTGTCAAACTGAAATCTACAGCAGTCTGAACCTACATTCCCATTTCACACTGAGATCTACAGCAGTCTGAACCTGCATTCCTCTTTCACACAGAGATCTACAACAGTCTGAAACTGCATTACCCTTTCACACAGAGACTTGCAGCATTCTGAACCTGCATTCCCCTTTCACAGTGTGGTCTACAGTAGTCTGAAACTGCATTCCCCTTCCACACTGAGAAATACAGCCGTCTGAACCTGCATTCCCCTTTCACGCTGAGACTTACAGCAGTCTGAACCTGCATTCCCCTTTCAGACTGAGACCTTCAGCACTCTGAATCAGCATCCCCCTTTCACACTGTGAGCTACAGCAGTCTGAAGCTGCATTCCTCTTTCACACTGAGATATACTGCAGTCTGAACCTGCATTCCCCTTTCACAGTGTGGTCTACAGCAGTCTGAACCTGCAATCCCCTTTCAAACTGGGATCTACAGCAGTCTGAACCTGCATTTCCCTTTCACACTGAGATCAACAGCGGTCTGAACCTGTATTCCCAGTTCACACTGGGATCTACAGCAGTCTGAACCTGCATTCCCCTTTCACACTGCGATCTACAGCAGTCAGAACCTGCATTTCCCTTTCACAATGAGAACTATAGCAATCTGAACCTGCATTCCCCTTTCACACTGAGATCTATAGCAGTGTGAACCTGCATTCTACTTTCACACTGAGATCAGCAGCAGTCTGTACCTGCATTCCCCTTTCACACTGAGACAAACCGCAGTCTGAACCTGCATTCGCCTTTCTCACTGAAATCTACAGCAGTCTGAAGCTGCATTCCCCTTTCACACTGAGATCTACAGCAGTCTGAACCTGCATTCCCCTTTCACACTGAGATCTACAGCAGTCTGAATCCGCATCCCCCTTTCAAACTGAGATCTACAGCAGTCTGAACCTGCATTCCCCTTTCACACTGAGGTCTACAGCAGTCTGAAACTGCATTCCTCTTTCACACTGAGCTATACAGCAGTCTGAACGTGCATTCCCCTTTCACAGAGTGGTCTACAGCAGTCTGAACCTGCATTCCCCTTTCACACTGAGATCTACAGCAGTCTGAACCAGCATTCCCCTTTCACACTGGGATCTACAGCAGTCTGAACCTGCATTCCCCTTTCACACTGAGATCAACAGCAGTCTGAACCTCCATTCCCCTTTCACACTGAGATCAACCGCAGTCTGAACCTGCATTCCCCTTTCACATTGAGATCGACAGCAGTCTGAACCTGCATTCCCCTTTCATAGTGTGGTCGACAGCAGTCTGAACCTGCAATCCCCTTTCACACTGAGGTCTACAGCAGTCTGAACCTGCATTCCTCTTTCACACTGAGATATACAGCAGTCTGAACCTGCATTCCCCTTTCACAGAGTGGTCTACAGCAGTCTGAACCTGCATTTCCCTTTCACACTGAGATCTACAGCAGTCTGAACCTGCATTCCCCTTTCACACTGGGATCTACAGCAGTCTGAACCTGCATTCCCCTTTCACACTGAGACCAACCGCAGTCTGAACCCGCATTCCCCTTTCAAATTTAGATCTACAGCAGTCTGAACCTGTATTCCACTGTCACACTGAAATCTACAGCAGTCTGAACCTACATTCCCATTTCACACTGAGATCTACAGCAGTCTGAACCTGCATTCCTCTTTCACACAGAGATCTACAACAGTCTGAAACTGCATTACCCTTTCACACAGAGACTTGCAGCATTCTGAACCTGCATTCCCCTTTCACAGTGTGGTCTACAGTAGTCTGAAACTGCATTCCCCTTCCACACTGAGAAATACAGCCGTCTGAACCTGCATTCCCCTTTCACGCTGAGACTTACAGCAGTCTGAACCTGCATTCCCCTTTCAGACTGAGACCTTCAGCACTCTGAATCAGCATCCACCTTTCACACTGTGAGCTACAGCAGTCTGAAGCTGCATTCCTCTTTCACACTGAGATATACTGCAGTCTGAACCTGCATTCTCCTTTCACAGTGTGGTCTACAGCAGTCTGAACCTGCAATCCCCTTTCAAACTGGGATCTACAGCAGTCTGAACCTGCATTTCCCTTTCACACTGAGATCAACAGCGGTCTGAACCTGTATTCCCAGTTCACACTGGGATCTACAGCAGTCTGAACCTGCATTCCCCTTTCACACTGCGATCTACAGCAGTCAGAACCTGCATTTCCCTTTCACAATGTGAACTATAGAAATCTGAACCTGCATTCCCCTTTCACACTGAGATCTATAGCAGTGTGAACCTGCATTCTACTTTCACACTGAGATCAGCAGCAGTCTGTACCTGCATTCCCCTTTCACACTGAGACAAACCGCAGTCTGAACCTGCATTCGCCTTTCTCACTGAAATCTACAGCAGTCTGAAGCTGCATTCCCCTTTCACACTGAGATCTACAGCAGTCTGAACCTGCATTCCCCTTTCACACTGAGATCTACAGCAGTCTTAACCTGCATTCCACTGTCAAACTGAGATCTACAGCAGTCTGTACCTACATTCCCATTTTACAATGAGATTCACAGAAGTCTAAACCAGCATTTCCCTTTCACACTGAGATCTACAGCAGTCTGAACCTGCATTCCTCTTTCACACAGAGGTCTAAAACAGTCTGAACCTGCATTCCCCTTTCACACAGAGACCTGCAGCATTCTGAACCTGCATTCACCTTTCACAGTGTGGTCTACAGTAGTCTGAACCTGCATTCCCCTTCCACACTGAGAAGGAGAGCCGTCTGAACTTGCATTCCCCTTGCACGCTGAGACTTACAGCAATCTGAACCTGCATTCTTCTTTCACACTGAGACCTTCAGCACTCTAAATCAGCATCCCCCTTTCACACTGTGATCTACAGCAGTCTGAAACTGCATTCCGCTTTCACACTGAGATCTACAGCATTCTGAATATGCATCCCCCTTTCACACTGAGACCTACATTAGTCTGAATCCGCTTCCCACATTCACACTGAGATCTACAGCAGTCTGAACCTGCATTCCCCTTTCACATTGAGATCTACTGCATTCTGAACATGCATTCCCCTTTCACACAGAGATCAACAGCAGTCTGAACCTGCATTCCCCTTTCACACTGAGATCAGCAGCAGTCTGTACCTGCAGTCGCCTTTCACATTTTGACCTGCAGCAGTGTGAACGTGCAATCCCCTTTCACACTGAGATCTACAGCAGTCTGAACCTGCATTCCCCTTTCAATCTGAGATCTACAGCAGTCTAAACCTGCGTTCCCCTTTCACACTGAGATCTACTGCAGTCTGAACCTGCATTCCCCTTTCACACTGAGATCAACAGCAGTCTGAACCTGCATTCCCCTTTCACACTGAGATCTACAGCAGCCTGAACCTTCCTTCCCCTTTCACACTGAGATCTACAGCATTGTGAACCAACATTCGCCTTTCACACTGAGATCTACAGCAGTCTGAACCTACGTTCCCCTTTCACTCGGAGACCTACAGGAGTCGGAATCTGCATTCCCATTTCACACTGAGATATACAGCAGCCTGAACCTGCATTCCCCATTCAAATTTAGATCTACAGCAGTCTTAACCTGCATTCCACTGTCAAACTGAAATCTACAGCAGTCTGAACCTACATTCCCATTTCACAATGAGATCCACAGAAGTCTGAACCAGCATTCCCCTTTCACACTGAGGTCTACAGCAGTCTGAAACTGCATTCCTCTTTCACACTGAGCTATACAGCAGTCTGAACGTGCATTCCCCTTTCACAGAGTGGTCTACAGCAGTCTGAACCTGCATTCCCCTTTCACACTGAGATCTACAGCAGTCTGAACCAGCATTCCCCTTTCACACTGGGATCTACAGCAGTCTGAACCTGCATTCCCCTTTCACACTGAGATCAACAGCAGTCTGAACCTCCATTCCCCTTTCACACTGAGATCAACCGCAGTCTGAACCTGCATTCCCCTTTCACATTGAGATCGACAGCAGTCTGAACCTGCATTCCCCTTTCATAGTGTGGTCGACAGCAGTCTGAACCTGCAATCCCCTTTCACACTGAGGTCTACAGCAGTCTGAACCTGCATTCCTCTTTCACACTGAGATATACAGCAGTCTGAACCTGCATTCCCCTTTCACAGAGTGGTCTACAGCAGTCTGAACCTGCATTCCCCTTTCACACTGAGATCTACAGCAGTCTGAACCTACATTCCCCTTTCACACTGGGATCTACAGCAGTCTGAACCTGCATTCCCCTTTCACACTGAGACCAACCGCAGTCTGAACCCGCATTCCCCTTTCAAATTTAGATCTACAGCAGTCTGAACCTGTATTCCACTGTCAAACTGAAATCTACAGCAGTCTGAACCTACATTCCCATTTCACACTGAGATCTACAGCAGTCTGAACCTGCATTCCTCTTTCACACAGAGATCTACAACAGTCTGAAACTGCATTACCCTTTCACACAGAGACTTGCAGCATTCTGAACCTGCATTCCCCTTTCACAGTGTGGTCTACAGTAGTCTGAAACTGCATTCCCCTTCCACACTGAGAAATACAGCCGTCTGAACCTGCATTCCCCTTTCACGCTGAGACTTACAGCAGTCTGAACCTGCATTCCCCTTTCAGACTGAGACCTTCAGCACTCTGAATCAGCATCCCCCTTTCACACTGTGAGCTACAGCAGTCTGAAGCTGCATTCCTCTTTCACACTGAGATATACTGCAGTCTGAACCTGCATTCCCCTTTCACAGTGTGGTCTACAGCAGTCTGAACCTGCAATCCCCTTTCAAACTGGGATCTACAGCAGTCTGAACCTGCATTTCCCTTTCACACTGAGATCAACAGCGGTCTGAACCTGTATTCCCAGTTCACACTGGGATCTACAGCAGTCTGAACCTGCATTCCACTTTCACACTGCGATCTACAGCAGTCAGAACCTGCATTTCCCTTTCACAATGAGAACTATAGCAATCTGAACCTGCATTCCCCTTTCACACTGAGATCTATAGCAGTGTGAACCTGCATTCTACTTTCACACTGAGATCAGCAGCAGTCTGTACCTGCATTCCCCTTTCACACTGAGACAAACCGCAGTCTGAACCTGCATTCGCCTTTCTCACTGAAATCTACAGCAGTCTGAAGCTACATTCCCCTTTCACACTGAGATCTACAGCAGTCTGAACCTGCATTCCCCTTTCACACTGAGATCTACAGCAGTCTGAATCCGCATCCCCCTTTCAAACTGAGATCTACAGCAGTCTGAACCTGCATTCCCCTTTCACACTGAGGTCTACAGCAGTCTGAAACTGCATTCCTCTTTCACACTGAGATATACAGCAGTCTGAACGTGCATTCCCCTTTCACAGAGTGGTCTACAGCAGTCTGAACCTGCATTCCCCTTTCACACTGAGATCTACAGCAGTCTGAACCAGCATTCCCCTTTCACACTGGGATCTACAGCAGTCTGAACCTGCATTCCCCTTTCACACTGAGATCAACAGCAGTCTGAACCTCCATTCCCCTTTCACACTGAGATCAACCGCAGTCTGAACCTGCATTCCCCTTTCACATTGAGATCGACAGCAGTCTGAACCTGCATTCCCCTTTCATAGTGTGGTCGACAGCAGTCTGAACCTGCAATCCCCTTTCACACTGAGGTCTACAGCAGTCTGAACCTGCATTCCTCTTTCACACTGAGATATACAGCAGTCTGAACCTGCATTCCCCTTTCACAGAGTGGTCTACAGCAGTCTGAACCTGCATTCCCCTTTCACAGAGTGGTCTACAGCAGTCTGAACCTGCATTTCCCTTTCACACTGAGATCTACAGCAGTCTGAACCTGCATTCCCCTTTCACACTGGGATCTACAGCAGTCTGAACCTGCATTCCCCTTTCACACTGAGACCAACCGCAGTCTGAACCCGCATTCCCCTTTCAAATTTAGATCTACAGCAGTCTGAACCTGTATTCCACTGTCACACTGAAATCTACAGCAGTCTGAACCTACATTCCCATTTCACACTGAGATCTACAGCAGTCTGAACCTGCATTCCTCTTTCACACAGAGATCTACAACAGTCTGAAACTGCATTACCCTTTCACACAGAGACTTGCAGCATTCTGAACCTGCATTCCCCTTTCACAGTGTGGTCTACAGTAGTCTGAAACTGCATTCCCCTTCCACACTGAGAAATACAGCCGTCTGAACCTGCATTCCCCTTTCACGCTGAGACTTACAGCAGTCTGAACCTGCATTCCCCTTTCAGACTGAGACCTTCAGCACTCTGAATCAGCATCCACCTTTCACACTGTGAGCTACAGCAGTCTGAAGCTGCATTCCTCTTTCACACTGAGATATACTGCAGTCTGAACCTGCATTCTCCTTTCACAGTGTGGTCTACAGCAGTCTGAATGTGCAATCCCCTTTCAAACTGGGATCTACAGCAGTCTGAACCTGCATTTCCCTTTCACACTGAGATCAACAGCGGTCTGAACCTGTATTCCCAGTTCACACTGGGATCTACAGCAGTCTGAACCTGCATTCCCCTTTCACACTGCGATCTACAGCAGTCTGAACCTGCATTCCTCTTTCACACAGAGGTCTAAAACAGTCTGAACCTGCATTCCCCTTTCACACAGAGACCTGCAGCATTCTGAACCTGCATTCACCTTTCACAGTGTGGTCTACAGTAGTCTGAACCTGCATTCCCCTTCCACACTGAGAAGGAGAGCCATCTGAACTTGCATTCCCCTTGCACGCTGAGACTTACAGCAATCTGAACCTGCATTCTTCTTTCACACTGAGACCTTCAGCACTCTAAATCAGCATCCCCCTTTCACACTGTGATCTACAGCAGTCTGAAACTGCATTCCGCTTTCACACTGAGATCTACAGCATTCTGAATATGCATCCCCCTTTCACACTGAGACCTACATTAGTCTGAATCCGCTTCCCACATTCACACTGAGATCTACAGCAGTCTGAACCTGCATTCCCCTTTCACATTGAGATCTACTGCATTCTGAACATGCATTCCCCTTTCACACAGAGATCAACAGCAGTCTGAACCTGCATTCCCCTTTCACACTGAGATCAGCAGCAGTCTGTACCTGCAGTCGCCTTTCACATTTTGACCTGCAGCAGTGTGAACGTGCAATCCCCTTTCACACTGAGATCTACAGCAGTCTGAACCTGCATTCCCCTTTCACACTGAGATCTACAGCAGTCTAAACCTGCGTTCCCCTTTCACACTGAGATCTACTGCAGTCTGAACCTGCATTCCCCTTTCACACTGAGATCAACAGCAGTCTGAACCTGCATTCCCCTTTCACACTGAGATCTACAGCAGCCTGAACCTTCCTTCCCCTTTCACACTGAGATCTACAGCATTGTGAACCAGCATTCGCCTTTCACACTGAGATCTACAGCAGTCTGAACCTACGTTCCCCTTTCACTCGGAGACCTACAGGAGTCGGAATCTGCATTCCCATTTCACACTGAGATATACAGCAGCCTGAACCTGCATTCCCCATTCAAATTTAGATCTACAGCAGTCTTAACCTTCATTCCACTGTCAAACTGAAATCTACAGCAGTCTGAACCTACATTCCCATTTCACAATGAGATCCACAGAAGTCTGAACCAGCATTTCCCTTTCACACTGAGATCTACCACAGTATGAACCTGCATTCCTCTTTCACACAGAGATCTACAACAGTCTGAAACTGCATTACCCTTTCACACAGAGACCTGCAGCATTCTGAACCTGCATTCCCCTTTCACAGTGTGGTCTACAGTAGTCTGAAACCGCATTCCCCTTCCACACTGAGAAATACAGCAGTCTGAACATGCATTCCCCTTTCACGCTGAGACCTTCAGCACTCTGAATCAGCATCCTCCTTTCACACTGTAAGCTACAGCAGTCTGAAGCTGCATTCCTCTTTCACACTGAGATATACTGCAGTCTGAACCTGCATTCCCCTTTCACAGTGTGGTCTACAGCAGTCTGAACCTGCAATCCCCTTTCACACTGGGATCTACGGCAGTCTGAAGCTGCATTTCCCTTTCACACTGAGATCTACAGCGGTCTGAACCTGCATTCCCTGTTCACACTGGGATCTACAGCAGTCTGAACCTGCATTCCCCATTCACACTGCGATCTACAGCAGTCAGAACCTGCATTTCCCTTTCACAATGAGAACTACAGCAATCTGAACCTGCATTCCCCTTTCTCACTGAGATCTATAGCAGTGTGAACCTGCATTCTACTTTCACACTGAGATCAGCAGCAGTCTGTACCTGCATTCCCCTTTCACAATGAGATCAACAGCAGTCTGAAGCTGCATTCCCCTTTCACACTGAGACAAACCGCAGTCTGAACCTGCATTCGCCTTTCTCACTGAAATCTACAGCAGTCTGAACCTGCATTCCCCTTTCACACTGAGATCTACAGCAGTCTGAACTTGAGTTCCCCTTTCACACTGAGATCTACTGCAGTCTGAACCTGCATTCCACTTTCACACTGAGATCAACAGCAGGCTGAACCTGCATTCCCCTTTCACACTGAGATCAACCGCAGTCTGAACCTGCATTCCCCTTTCACACTGAGATCTACGGCAGTCTGAACCTGCATTCCCCTTTCACAGTGTGGTCTACAGCAGTCTGAACCTGAAATCCCCTTTCACACTCAAATCAACAGCAGTCTGAACCTGCATTTCCCTTTCACACTGAGATCTACAGCAGTCTGAACCTGCATTCCTCTTTCACACTGGGATCTACAGCAGTCTGAACCTGCATTCCCCTTTCACACTGAGATCTACAGCAGTCTGAACCTGCTTTCCCATTTCACACTGAGACGTTCAGCCGTCTGAACCTGCATTCCCCTTTCACGCTGAGACCTACAGCAGTCTGAAACTGCATTCCCCTTTAACACTGATATCTACAGCAGTCTGAACATGCATTCTCCTTTCACAATGAGACCTGCAGCACTCTGAAACAGCATTACCCTTTCACACAGAGAAATGCAGCACTCTGAATATGCAACCACTTTCAAACTGGGATCTACAGCAGCCTGATCCTGCCTTCCCCTTTCACATTGAGATCTACAGCATTTTGAACCAGCATTCGACTTTCACACTGAGATCTAATGCAGTCTGAATCTGCATCCCCCTTTCACACTGAGATCTACAGCAGTCTGAATCTGCATCCCCCTTTCACACTGAGATCTACAGCAGTCTGAACCTGCATTCCCCTTTCACATGGAGACCTACAGGAGTCTGAACCTGCATTCCCATTTCACACTGAGATATACAGCAGCCTGAACCTGCATTTCCCTTTCAAACTTAGATCTACAGCAGTTATAACCAGCATTCCACTGTCAAACAGAGATCTACAGCAGTCTGAATCTACATTCCTATTTCACTATGAGATCCACAGAATTCTGAACCTGCATTTCCCTTTCACACTGAGATCTACAGCAGTTTGAACCTGCATTCCTCTTTCACACAGAGATCTACAACAGTCTGAACCTGCATTCCCCTTTCACAGTGTGGTCTACAGTAGTCTGAACCTGCATTCCCCTTCCACAAGGAGAATTACAGCCGTCTGAATCTGCATTCCCCTTTCACGCTGAGACTTACAGCAGTCTGAACCTGCATTCCCCTCTCACACTGAGACCTTCAGCACTCTGAATCAGCATCCCCCTTTCACACTGTGATCTACAGCAGTCTGAAACTGGATTCCGCTTTCACACTGACATCTACAGCACTCTGAATCTGCATCCCCCTTTCACACTGAGATCTACGTTAGTCTGAATCCTCATCCCCCTTTCAAACTGAGATCTACAGAAGTCTGAACCTGCATTCCCCTTTCACACTGAGACCTTCAGCACTCTGAATCAGCATCCCCCTTTCACACTGTGATCTACAGCAGTCTGAAACTGGATTCCGCTTTCACACTGACATCTACAGCACTCTGAATCTGCATCCCCCTTTCACACTGAGATCTACGTTAGTCTGAATCCTCATCCCCCTTTCAAACTCAAATCTACAGAAGTCTGAACCTGCATTCCCCTTTCACACTGAGGTCTACAGCAGTCTGAACCTGCATTCCTCTTTCACACTGAGATATACAGCGGTCTGAAACTGGATTCCCCTTTCACAGAGTGGTCTACAGCAGGCTGAACCTGCAATCCCCTTTCACAATCAGATCTACAGCAGTCTGAACCTGCATTTCCCTTTCACACTGAGTTCAACAGCAGTCTTAACCTGCATTCCCCTTTCACACTGAGATCAACCGCAGTCTGAACATGCATTCCCCTTTCACACTGAGATCTACATTAGTCTGAATCCGCATCCCCCTTTCAAACTGAGATCTACAGCAGTCTGAACCTGCAATCCCCTTTCACAGTGAGATACACAGCAGTCTGAACCTGCATTCCCCTTTCACAATGAGATCAACCGCAGTCTGAACTTGCATTCCCCTTTCACACTGAGATCTACGGCAGTCTGAACCTGCATTCCCCTTTCACAGTGTGGTCTACAGCAGTCTGAACCTGAAATCCCCTTTCACACTCAAATCAACAGCAGTCTGAACCTGCATTTCCCTTTCACACTGAGATCTACAGCAGTCTGAACCTGCATTCCTCTTTCACACTGGGATCTACAGCAGTCTGAACCTGCATTCCCCTTTCACACTGAGATCTACAGCAGTCTGAACCTGCTTTCCCATTTCACACTGAGACGTTCAGCCGTCTGAACCTGCATTCCCCTTTCACGCTGAGACCTACAGCAGTCTGAAACTGCATTCCCCTTTAACACTGATATCTACAGCAGTCTGAACATGCATTCTCCTTTCACAATGAGACCTGCAGCACTCTGAAACAGCATTCCCCTTTCACACTGAGATCAACCGCAGTCTGAACATGCATTCCCCTCTCACACTGAGATCTACATTAGTCTGAATCCGCATCCCCCTTTCAAACTGAGATCTACAGCAGTCTGAACCTGCAATCCCCTTTCACAGTGAGATACACAGCAGTCTGAACCTGCATTCCCCTTTCACAATGAGATCCACAGCAGTCTGAACCTGCATTCCCCTTTCACACTGAGATCTACAGCAGTCTGAACCTGCATTCCCCTTTCACACTGAGATCTACTGCAGTCTGAACCTGCATTCCCCTTTCACACTGAGATCTACAGCAGTCTGAACCTGCATTCCCCTTTCACACTGAGGTCTACAGCAGTCTGAAACTGCATTCCTCTTTCACACTGAGATATACAGCAGTCTGAACCTGCATTCCCATTTCACAGAGTGGTCTACAGCAGTCTGAACCTGCATTCCCCTTTCACACTGAGATCAACCGCAGTCTGAACATGCATTCCCCTTTCACACTGAGATCTACATTAGTCTGAATCCGCATCCCCCTTTCAAACTGAGATCTACAGCAGTCTGAACCTGCAATCCCCTTTCACACTGAGAACCACAGCAGTCTGAACCTGCAGTCCCTTTCACAGTTGAGATCTACAGCAGTCTGAACCTGCATTCCCTTTCACACTGAGATCTACGCAGTCTGAACCTGCATTCCCTTTCACACTGAGATCTACAGCAGTCTGAACCGCATTCGCCTTTCACACTGAGATCTACAGCAGTCTGAACCTGCATTCGCCTTTCAACACTGAGATCTACAGCAGTCTAAACTGCATTCCCCTTCACAACTGAGACAAAGCAGCAGTCTGAACCTGCATTCCCTTTCAGCACTGAGATCTACAGCAGTCTGAACCTGCATTCCCCTTTCACACTGAGATCTACAGCAGTCTGAACCTGCATTCCCCTTTCACACTTGAATCTACAGCAGTCTGAACCTGCATCCTCTTTCAACTGAGATCTACAGCAGTCTGAACTGCATTCCCCTTCACAAGGAGATCACAGCACTCTGAAACAGCATTCCCCTTTCACCTGAGATCAACCGCAGTCTGAACATGCATTCCCCTTTCACACTGAGATCTACATTAGTCTGAACCGCATTCCCCTTTCACGCTGAGATCTACAGCAGTCTGAACCTGCAATCCCTTTACAGTGAGCTACACAGCAGTACTGAACCTGCATTCCCCTTTCAACTGAGATCCACAGCAGTCTGAAACCTGCATTCCCCTTTCACACTGAGATCTACCGCAGTCTGAACCTGCATTCCCCTTTCACACTGAGATCTACTGCAGTCTGAACCTGCATCCCCTTTCAAACTGAGATCTACAGCAGTCTGAAACTGCATTCCCCTTTCACACTGAGGTACTACAGCAGTCTGAAATGCATTCCTCATTCACACTGAGATATACAGCAGTCTGAACCTGCATTCCCCTTTCACACAGAGAGGTCTACAGCAGTCTGAACCTGCCATTCCCCTTTCACACTGAGACTCTACAGCAGTCTGAACACTGCATTCCCCTTTCACACTGAGATCTACAGCAGTCTGAACCTGCATTCCCCTTTCACACTGAGATCAACAGCAGTCTGAAACTGCCATTCCTCATTCACACTGAGATATACCGCAGTCCTGAACCTGCATTCCCCTTTCACAGAGTGTCTACAGCAGTCTGAACCTGCATTCCCCTTTCACACTGAGATCTACAGCAGTCTGAACCTGCAATCCCCTTTCACAAAGAGGTCTACAGCAGTCTGACCCTGCATTCCTCTTTCACACTGAGATCAACAGCAGTCTGAACCTGCATTCCCCTTTCACACTGAGATCAACCGCAGCCTGAACCTGCATTCCCCTTTCACATTGAGATCTACAGCAGTCTGAACCTGCATTCCCCTTTCACAGTGTGGTCTACAGCAGTCTGAACCTGCAATCCCCTTTCACACAGAGGTCTACAGCAGTCTGACCCTGCATTCCTCTTTCACACTGAGATATACAGCAGTCTGAACCTGCATTCCCCTTTCACAGAGTGGTCTACAGCAGTCTGAACCTTGCAATCCCCTTTCACACTGGGTCTACAAGCAGTCTGACCCTGCATTCCCCTTTCACACACTGAGATATACAGCAGTCCTGAAACCTGCAGTTCCCCCCTTTCCACAGAGTCTACTAGCAGTCTGAACCTTGCATTCTCCCCTTCACACTTTGATCTCCAGCAGTCTGACCCTGCATTCACCTTTCACACGGAGATCTACAGCAGCCTGAACCTAGCCATTCCCTTTCACATCTGGATCTACCGCATGCCTGAACCTGCATTCGCCCTTTCACACTGAGGATCTACAGCGTGCTGAACCTTGCATCCCCTATCACAGTGTGGGTCTACCAGCAGACTGAACCTGCAATCCCCCTTTCTCTAGGAGACCTACAAGCAGTCTGACTCCTGCATTCCCATTTCACACTGAGATATACAGCAGGCTGAACCTGCAATCCCCATTCACAATTTAGATCTCCAGCAGTCTGAACCTGCATTCCCTGTTCACACTGAGATCTACAGCAGCCTGAACTGATTCTTCCACTTTCAACTCTGGATCTACAGCAGTCTGAACCTGCATTCCCCCTTTCACAGCCTGTGGATCTACAGCAGTCTGAACCTGCAATCCCCCTTTCACAACTCAGAGGTCTACAGCAGTCTGACCTGCATTCCCTCTTTCAAATTGAGAATCTACAGCAGTCTGAACCTGCATTTCCCCCCATTTCACACTGAGTCGTGTACAGCCGTCCTGAACCTGCATCCCCTTTCACACTGAGATCTACAGCAGTCTGAAACTGCAATTCTCCCTTTCAACACTGGGATCTACAGGCAGTGCTGAACCTGCATCCTCCTTTCACAATGAGACCAACCTGCAGCTCTGACTCTGCAATTACCCTTTTCACACTTAGATATACAGCCCGTCTTCAATAATGCAACCACTTTCAAAATGGGATCTACAGCAGCCTGATCCTGCCTTCCCCTTTCACATTGAGATCTACAGCATTGTGAACCAGCATTTGCGTTTCACACTGAGATCTAATGCAGTCTGAATCTGCATCCCCCTTTCACACTGAGATCTACAGCAGTCTGAATCTGCATCCCCCTTTCACACTGAGATCTACAGCAGTCTGAACCAGCATTCCCCTTTCACACGGAGACCGACAGGAGTCTGAACCTGCATTCCCATTTCACACTGAGATATACAGCAGCCTGAACCTGCATATCCCTTTCAAACTTAGATCTACAGCAGTTATAACCTGCATTCCACTGTCAAACGAAGATCTACAGCAGTCTGAATCTACATTCCCATTTCACTATGAGATCCACAGAAGTCTGAACCTGCATTTCCCTTTCACACTGAGATCTACAGCAGTTTGAACCTGCATTCCTCTTTCACACAGAGATCTACAACAGTCTGAACCTGCATTCCCCTTTCACTGTGTGGTCTACAGTAGTCTGAACCTGCATTCCCCTTCCACAAGGAGAATTACAGCCGTCTGAATCTGCATTCCCCTTTCACGCTGAGACTTACAGCAGTCTGAACCTGCATTCCCCTCTCACACTGTGATCTACAGCAGTCTGAAACTGGAACCCGCTTTCACAGTGACATCTACAGCACTCTGAATCTGCATCCCCCTTTCACACTGAGATCTACATTAGTCTGAATCCGCATCCCCCTTTCAAACTGAGATCTACAGCAGTCTGAACCTGCATTCCCCTTTCACACTGAGATCTACAGCAGTCTGAACCTGCTTTCCACTGTCAAACTGAGATCTACAGCAGTCTGAACCTCCATTCCCGTTTTACAATGAGATTCACAGAAGTCTGAACCAGCATTTCCCTTTCACACTGAGATCTACAGCAGTCTGAACCTGCATTCCTCTTTCACACAGAGGTCTAAAACAGTCTGAACCTGCATTCCCTTTTCACACAGAGACCTGCATCATTCTGAACCTGCATTCCCCTTTCACAGTGTGGTCTACAGAAGTCTGAACCTGCATTCCCCTTCCACACTGAGAAAGACAGCCGTCTGAACCTGCATTCCCCTTTCACGCTGAGTATTACAGCAATCTGAATCTGCATTCCCCTTTCACACTGAGACCTTCAGCACTCTAAATCAGCATCCCCATTTCACACTGTGATCTACAGCAGTCTGAAACTGCATTCCGCTTTCACACTGAGATCTACAGCATTCTGAATATGCATCCCCCTTTCACACTGAGATCTACGTTAGTCTGAATCCGCATCCAACTTTCACACTGACATCTACAGCACTCTGAATCTGCATCCCCCTTTCACACTGAGATCTACATTAGTCTGAATCCGCATCCCCCTTTCAAACTGAGATCTACAGCAGTCTGAACCTGCATTCCCCTTTCACACTGAGGTCTACAGCAGTCTGAACCTGCATTCCTCTTTCACACTGAGATATACAGCAGTCTGAACCTGCATTCCCCTTTCACAGAGTGGTCTACAGCTGTCTGAAACTGCAATCCCCTTTCACACTCAGATCTACAGCAGTCTGAACCTGCATTTCCCTTTCACCCTGAGATCTACAACAGTCTGAACCGTCATTCCCCATTCACACTGAGATCAACCGCAGTCTGAACATGCATTCCCCTTTCACAGTGAGATCTACATTAGTCTGAATCCGCATCCCCCTTTCAAACTGAGTTCAACCGCAGTCTGAACCTCCATTCCCCTTTCACACTGATATATACAGCAGTCTGATCGTGCATTGTCTTTTACAGAGTGGTCTACAGCAGTCTGAACATGCATTCCCCTTTCAGCGTGTGGTCTACAGCAGTCTGAACCTGCAATCCCCTTTCACACTGAGATCTACAGCAGTCTGAACATGCATTCCCCTTTCACGCTGAGACCTACAGCAGTCTGAAACTGCATTCCCCTTTCACACTGATATCTACAGCAGTCTGAACCTGCATTCTCCTTTCACAATGAGACATGCAGCACTCTGAAACAGCATTACCCTTTCACACAGAGAAATACAGCACTCTGAATATGCATCCCCCTTTCACACTGAGATCTACAGCAGTCTGAACCTGCATTACCTTTTCACAATGAGATCTACAGGAGTCTGAACCTGCATCCCCATTTTACACTGAGATATACAGCAGCCTGAACCTACATTCCCCTTTCAAACTTAGATCTACAGCAGTCTTAACCTGCATTCCACTCTCAAACTGAGATCTACAGCAGTCTGAACCTACATTCCCATTTCACAATGAGATCCACAGAAGTCTGAACCTGCATTTCCCTTTCACACTTAGAACTACAGCAGTCTGAACCTGCATTCCCCTTTCACAAAGAGGTCTACAACACTCTGAACCTGCATTACTCTTTCACACAGAGACCTGCAGCATTCTGAACCTGCATTCCCTTTTCACAGTGTGGTCAACAGCAGTCTGAAGCTGCATTCCCCTTCCACACTGAATAATACAGCCGTCTGAACCTGCATTCCCCTTTCACGCTGAGACTTACAGCAGTCTGAACCTGCATTCACCTTTCACACTGACTCCTTCAGCACTCTCAACCAGCATCCCCCTTTCACACTGTGATCCACAGCAGTCTGAACCTGCATTCCCCTTTCACACTGAGATCTATAGCAGTCTGAACCTGCATTCCCCTTTCACACTGAGATCAACAGCAGTCTGAACCTGCATTCCCCTTTCATACTGAGTCCTGCAGCAGTCTGAACCTTCATTCCACTTTCAGATTGAGATCTACAGCAGTCTGAACCTGCATTCCCCTTTCAAACTGAGATCTACCGCAGTCTGAACCTGCACTACGCTTTCACAGAGACCTGCAGCATACTAAACCTGCATTCCCCTTTCACACTGAGATCTACAGCAGTCTGAAACTGCATTCGCCTTTCACACTGAGATCAACAGCAGTCTCAACCTGCATTCAACTTTCATACTGAGTCCTGCAGCAGTCTGAACCTGCATTCCACTTTCAGATTGAGATCTTCAGCAGTCTGAAACTGCATTCCCCTTTCAAACTGAGATCTACAGCAGTCTGAACCTGCATTCCCCTTACAAACTGAGATCTACAGCAGTCCGAACCTGCCTTCCCCTTTCAAACTGAGATCTACAGCAGCCTGAACCTGCATTCCCCTTTCAAACGGAGAACGAAATCACTCTGAACCTGCATTCCCCTTTCAAACTGAGATCTACAGCAGTCTTAACCTGCATTCCACTGTCAAACTGAGATCTACGGCAGTCTGAACCTACATTCCCATTTCACAATGAGATCCACAGAAGTCTGAACCTGCATTTCCCTTTCACACTTAGATCTACAGCAGACTGAACCTGCATTCCCCTTTCACACAGAGATCTAGAACATTCTGAACCTGCATTACCCTTTCACACAGAGAACTGTAGCATTCTGAACGTGCATTCCCCTTTCACAGTGTGGTCTACAGCAGTCTGAACCTGCATTCCCCTTTCACACTGAGAAAGACAGCCGTCTGAACCTGCATTCCCCTTTCTCGCGGAGACATTCAGCACTCTGAATCAGCATCCCCCTTCCACAATGTGATCTACAGCCGTCTGAACCTGCATTCCGCTTTCACACTGAGATCTACAGCAGTCTGATACTGCATTCCCCTTTCACACCGCGATCTACAGCAGTCTGAACCTGCATTCCCCTTTCACACTGAGGTCTACAGCAGTCTGAACCTGCATTCCTCCTTCACACTGAGATCTACAGCAGTCTTAAACTGCATTCCACTGTCACACTGAGATCTACAGCAGTCTAAACCTGCATTCCCCTTTCACAATGAGATCCACAGCATTCTGAACCTGAATTTCCCTTTCACACTTCGATTTACAGCAGTCTGAACCTGCATTCCCCATTCACACGGAGATCTACAGCAGTCTGAACCTGCATTACCTTTTCACACTGAGATCTACAGGAGTCTGAACATGCATCACCATTTTACACTGAGATATACAGCAGCCTGAACCTACATTCCCCTTTCAAACTTAGATCTACAGCAGTCTTAACCTGCATTCCACTCTCAAACTGAGATCTACAGCATTCTGAACCTACATTCCCATTTCACAATGAGATCCACAGAAGTCTGAACCTGCATTTCCCTTTCACACTTAGAACTACAGCAGTCTGAACCTGCATTACCCTTTCACACAGAGACCTGCAGCATTCTGAACCTGCATTCCCTTTTCACAGTGTGGTCTACAGCAGTCTGAAGCTGCATTCCCCTTCCACACTGAGAAATACAGCCGTCTGAACCTGCATTCCCCTTTCACGCTGAGACTTACAGCAGTCTGAACCTGCATTCACCTTTCACACTGACTCCTTCAGCACTCTCAACCAGCATCCCCCTTTCACACTGTGATCCACAGCAGTCTGAACCTGCATTCCCCTTTCACACTGAGATCTACAGCAGTCTGAACCTGCATTCCCCTTTCACACTGAGATCAACAGCAGTCTGAACCTGCATTCCCCTTTCACACTGAACCTGCAGCAGTCTGAACCTGCATTCCACTTTCAGTTTGAGATCTACAGCAGTCTGATCCTGCATTCTCCTTTCACACTGAGATCTACAGCAGTGTGAACCTGCATTCCTCTTTCACACTGAGATATACAGCAGTCTGAACCTGCATTCCCCTTTCACAGAGTGGTCTACAGCTGTCTGAAACTGCAATCCCCTTTCACACTCAGATCTACAGCAGTCTGAACCTGCATTTCCCTTTCACCCTGAGATCTACAACAGTCTGAACCGTCATTCCCCATTCACACTGAGATCAACCGCAGTCTGAACATGCATTCCCCTTTCACAGTGAGATCTACATTAGTCTGAATCCGCATCCCCCTTTCAAACTGAGTTCAACCGCAGTCTGAACCTCCATTCCCCTTTCACACTGATATATACAGCAGTCTGATCGTGCATTGCCTTTTACAGAGTGGTCTACAGCAGTCTGAACATGCATTCCGCTTTCAGCGTGTGGTCTACAGCAGTCTGAACCTGCAATCCCCTTTCACAATGAGATATACAGCAGTCTGAACCTGCATTCCCCTTTCACGCTGAGACCTACAGCAGTCTGAAACTGCATTCCCCTTTCACACTGATATCTACAGCAGTCTGAACCTGCATTCTCCTTTCACAATGAGACATGCAGCACTCTGAAACAGCATTACCCTTTCACACAGAGAAATACAGCACTCTGAATATGCATCCCCCTTTCACACTGAGATCTACAGCAGTCTGAACCTGCATTACCTTTTCACAATGAGATCTACAGGAGTCTGAACCTGCATCCCCATTTTACACTGAGATATACAGCAGCCTGAACCTACATTCCCCTTTCAAACTTAGATCTACAGCAGTCTTAACCTGCATTCCACTCTCAAACTGAGATCTACAGCAGTCTGAACCTACATTCCCATTTCACAATGAGATCCACAGAAGTCTGAACCTGCATTTCCCTTTCACACTTAGAACTACAGCAGTCTGAACCTGCATTCCCCTTTCACAAAGAGGTCTACAACACTCTGAACCTGCATTACTCTTTCACACAGAGACCTGCAGCATTCTGAACCTGCATTCCCTTTTCACAGTGTGGTCAACAGCAGTCTGAAGCTGCATTCCCCTTCCACACTGAATAATACAGCCGTCTGAACCTGCATTCCCCTTTCACGCTGAGACTTACAGCAGTCTGAACCTGCATTCACCTTTCACACTGACTCCTTCAGCACTCTCAACCAGCATCCCCCTTTCACACTGTGATCCACAGCAGTCTGAACCTGCATTCCCCTTTCACACTGAGATCTATAGCAGTCTGAACCTGCATTCCCCTTTCACACTGAGATCAACAGCAGTCTGAACCTGCATTCCCCTTTCTTACTGAGTCCTGCAGCAGTCTGAACCTTCATTCCACTTTCAGATTGAGATCTACAGCAGTCTGAACCTGCATTCCCCTTTCAAACTGAGATCTACCGCAGTCTGAACCTGCACTACGCTTTCACACAGAGACCTGCAGCATACTAAACCTGCATTCCCCTTTCACACTGAGATCTACAGCAGTCTGAAACTGCATTCGCCTTTCACACTGAGATCAACAGCAGTCTCAACCTGCATTCAACTTTCATACTGAGTCCTGCAGCAGTCTGAACCTGCATTCCACTTTCAGATTGAGATCTTCAGCAGTCTGAAACTGCATTCCCCTTTCAAACTGAGATCTACAGCAGTCTGAACCTGCATTCCCCTTACAAACTGAGATCTACAGCAGTCCGAACCTGCCTTCCCCTTTCAAACTGAGATCTACAGCAGCCTGAACCTGCATTCCCCTTTCAAACGGAGAACGAAATCAGTCTGAACCTGCATTCCCCTTTCAAACTGAGATCTACAGCAGTATTAACCTGCATTCCACTGTCAAACTGAGATCTACAACAGTCTAAACCTACATTCCAATTTCACAATGAGATCCACAGAAGTCTGAACCAGCATTTCCCTTTCACACTTAGATCTACAGCAGTCTGAACCTGCATTCCCCTTTCACACAGAGATCTAGAACATTCTGAACCTGCATTACCCTTTCACACAGAGAACTGTAGCATTCTGAACGTGCATTCCCCTTTCACAGTGTGGTCTACAGCAGTCTGAACCTGCATTCCCCTTTCACACTGAGAAAGACAGCCGTCTGAACCTGCATTCCCCTTTCTCGCGGAGACATTCAGCACTCTGAATCAGCATCCCCCTTCCACAATGTGATCTACAGCCGTCTGAACCTGCATTCCGCTTTCACACTGAGATCTACAGCAGTCTGATACTGCATTCCCCTTTCACACCGCGATCTACAGCAGTCTGAACCTGCATTCCCCTTTCACACTGAGGTCTACAGCAGTCTGAACCTGCATTCCTCCTTCACACTGAGATCTACAGCAGTCTTAAACTGCATTCCACTGTCACACTGAGATCTATAGCAGTCTAAACCTGCATTCCCCTTTCACAATGAGATCCACAGCATTCTGAACCTGAATTTCCCTTTCACACTTCGATTTACAGCAGTCTGAACCTGCATTCCCCATTCACACGGAGATCTACAGCAGTCTGAACCTGCATTACCTTTTCACACTGAGATCTACAGGAGTCTGAACATGCATCCCCATTTTACACTGAGATATACAGCAGCCTGAACCTACATTCCCCTTTCAAACTTAGATCTACAGCAGTCTTAACCTGCATTCCACTCTCAAACTGAGATCTACAGCATTCTGAACCTACATTCCCATTTCACAATGAGATCCACAGAAGTCTGAACCTGCATTTCCCTTTCACACTTAGAACTACAGCAGTCTGAACCTGCATTACCCTTTCACACAGAGACCTGCAGCATTCTGAACCTGCATTCCCTTTTCACAGTGTGGTCTACAGCAGTCTGAGCTGCATTCCCCTTCCACACTGAGAAATACAGCCGTCTGAACCTGCATTCCCCTTTCACGCTGAGACTTACAGCAGTCTGAACCTGCATTCACCTTTCACACTGACTCCTTCAGCACTCTCAACCAGCATCCCCCTTTCACACTGTGATCCACAGCAGTCTGAACCTGCATTCCCCTTTCACACTGAGATCTACAGCAGTCTGAACCTGCATTCCCCTTTCACACTGAGATCAACAGCAGTCTGAACCTGCATTCCCCTTTCACACTGAACCTGCAGCAGTCTGAACCTGCATTCCACTTTCAGTTTGAGATCTACAGCAGTCTGATCCTGCATTCTCCTTTCACACTGAGATCTACCGCAGTCTGAACCTGCACTACGCTTTCACACAGAGACCTGCAGCATACTAAACCTGCATTCCGCTTTCACACTGAGATCTACAGCAGTCTGAACCTGCATTCGCCTTTCACACTGAGATCAACAGCAGTCTCAACCTGCATTCACCTTCCATACTGAGTCCTGCAGCAGTCTGAACCTGCATTCCACTTTCAGATTGAGATCTTCAGCAGTCTGAACCTGCATTCCCCTTTCAAACTGAGATCTACAGCAGTCTGAACCTGCATTACCCTTTCAAACTGAGATCTACAGCAGTCCGAACCTGCATTCCCATTTCAAACTGAGATCTACAGCAGTCTTAACCTGCATTCCACTGTCAAACTGAGATCTACAGCAGTCTGAACCTACATTCCCATTTCACAATGAGATCCACAGAAGTCTGAAGCAGCATTTCCCTTTCACACTTAGATCTACAGCAGTCTGAACCTGCATTCCCCTTTCACACAGAGATCAACAACAGTCTGAACCTGCATTACCCTTTCACAAAGAGACCTGCAGCATTCTGAACCTGCATTCCCCTTTCACAGTGTGGTCTACAGCAGTCTGGACCTGCTTTACCCTTTCACACTGAGAAATACAGCCGTCTGAACCTGCATCCCCCTTTCACACTGTGATCTTCAGCAGTCTGAAACTGCATTCCGCTTTCACACTGAGATCTACAGCACTCTGAATCTGCATTAACCTTTCAGACTGAGATCGATATTAGTGTGAATCCGCATCCCCCTTTCACAATGAGAATTCCACCAGTCTGAACCTGCATTCCCCTTTCACACTGAGGTCTACAGCACTCTGAAACTGCATTCCCCTTTCACACTGAGATCTACAGCAGTCTGAACCTGCATTCCTCTTTCACAGTGAGATCTACAGCAGTCTTAACCTGCATTCCACTGTCACCCTGAGATCTACAGCAGTCTAAACTGCATTCCCCATTCACACCGAGATCTACAGCAGTCTGAACGTGCAATCCCCTTTCACATTGAGACCTAAAGCAGTCTGATCCTGCATTACCCTTTCACACTGAGACCTACAGCAGTCAGAGCCTGCATTCCACTTTCACAATGAGACCTGCAGCAGTCTGAATCAGCATCCCCCTTTCACAGTGTGATCTACAGCAGTCGGAACTTGCATTACACTTTCACACTGAGATCTACAGCAGTCTGAACCTGCATTCCCCTTTCACACTGAGATATACAGCAGTCTGAACCTGCATTCTCCATTCACAAGGTGATCTACAGCATCTGAACCTGCATTCCCCTTTCACACGGAGATCTACAGCAGTCTGAAACTGCATTCCACTTTCAAACTGAAATCTACAGCAGTCTGAACCTGAATCCCCCTTTCAAACTGACATCTAGAGCAATCTGAAACTTTATTCCCCTTTCACACTGAGATCTGCAGCAGTTTGAACCTGCATTCCCCATTCATTCTGAGATCGACAGCAGTCTGAACCTGCATTCCCCTTTCACAATAAGATCTACAGCAATCTGAACTTGCATTCCACTTTCACACTGAGATCTGCAGCAATATGAACCTGCATTCCCATTTCACACTGAGATCTACAGCAGTCTGAACATGCATTCCATTTCACACTGCGATCTACAGCATTCAGAACCTGCATTTCCCTTTCACATTTAGATCTACAGCATTCTGAACCTGCATTCCGGTTTCACACTGAGATCTGCAGCAGTCTCTACCTGCAGTCTCCTTTCACATTTAGAACTGCAGCAGTGTGAACGTGCATTCCGCTCTCAAACTGAGATCTACAGCAGTCTGAACTTGCATTCCGCTTTCACACTGAGATCTACAATATTCTGAATCTGCATTAACCTTTCACAGTGAGATCTACATTAGTCTGAATCCGCATCCTCCTTTCACAATGAGATTTCCAGCAGTCTGAACCTGTATTCCCCTTTCACACTGAAATCTACAGCAGTCTGAAACTGCATTCCCCTTTCACACCGAGATCTACAGCAGTCTGAACCTGCATTCCCCTTTCACACTGAGGTCTACAGCAGTCTGAACCTGCATTCCTCCTTCACACTGAGATCAACAGCAGTCTGAACCTGCATTCACCTTTCATACTGAGTCCTGCAGCAGTCTGAACCTGCATTCCACTTTCAGATTGAGATCTTCAGCAGACTGAACCTGCATTCCCCTTTCACACTGAGATCTACAGCAGTCTGAACCTGCACTAGGCTTTCACACAGAGATCTGCAGCATTCTGAACCTGCGTTCCCCTTTCACACTGTGATCTACAACCATCTGAACCTGCATTTTACTTTCACACTGAGATCTACAGCAGTCTGAACCTGCATTCCCCTTTCACCCTGAGAAGTTCAGCAGTCTGAAACTGCATTCCCCTTTCACACTGATATCTACAGCAGCCTGAACCTTCATTCTCCTTTCACAATGAGACCTGCAGCACTCTGAAACAGCATTACCCTATCACACAGAGAAATACAGCACTCTGAAAATGCAACCACTTTCACACTGAGATCTACAGCAGCCTGAACCTGCATTCCCCTTTCACAGTGAGATCTACAGCATTGTGAACCTGCATTCGCCTTTCACACTGAGACCTGCAGCAGTCTGAATCTGCATCCCCCTTTCACACTGAGATCCAAAGCAGTCTGACTCTGCATCCCCCTTTCACACTGAGATCTACAGCAGTCTTAACCAGCATTCCACTGTCAAACTGAGATCTACAGCAGTCTGAACCTACATTCCCATTTCACAATGAGATCCACAGAAGTCTGAACCTGCATTTCCCTTTCACACTTAGATCTACAGCAGTCTGAACCTGCATTCCCCTTTCATACAGAGATCTACAACAGTCTGAACCTGCATTTCCCTTTCACACTTAGATCTACAGCAGTCTGAACCTGCATTCCCCTTTCACACTGAGATCTACAGCATTGTGAACCTGCATTTGCCTTTCACACTGAGACCTGCAGCATCTGAATCTACATCCCCCTTTCACACTGAGATCCAAAGAAGTCTGACTCTGCATCCCCCTTTCACACTGAGATCTACATCAGTCTTAACCAGCATTCCACTGTCATACTGAGATCTACGGCAGTCTGAACCTGCAGTCCCCTTTCACACTGAGATATACAGCAGTCTGAACCTGCATTTCCCATTCACAAGGAGATCAACAGGAGTCTGAACCTGCATTTCCCTTTCACACTTAGACCTACAGCAGTCTGAACCTGCATTCCCCTTTCGCACGGAGATCTACAGCAGTCTGAACCTGCATTCCCCTTTCAAACTGAAATCTACAGCAGTCTGAACCTGCATTCCCCTTTCACGCTGAGATCTACCGCAGTCTGAACCTGCACTATGCTTTCACACAGAGACCTGCAGCATACTGAACCTGCGTTCCCCTTTCACAGTGTGATCTACAGCCATCTGAACCTGCATTTTCCTTTCACACTGAGATCTACAGCAGTCTGAACCTGCATTCCCCATTCACACGGAGAACTACAGCTGTCTGAATGTGCAATCCCCTTTCAGATTGAGACCTGCAGCAGTCTGAATCAGCATCCCCCTTTCACAGTGTGATCTACAGCAGTCTGAACCTGCATTACCCTTTCACACTGAGATCTACAGCAGTGTGAATGTGCATTCCCCTTTCACACTGAGATATACAACAGTCTGAACCTGCATTCCCCATTCACAAGGAGATCAACAGGAGTCTGAACCTGCATTTCCCTTTCACACTTAGATCTACAGCAGTCTCAACCTGCATTTCCCTTTCACAAGGAGATCTACAGCAGTCTGAACATGCATTCCCCTTTCAAACTGAAATCTACATAAGTCTGAACCTGCATTCCCCTTTCACACCGAGATCTACAGCAGTCTGAACCTGCACTACGCTTTCACACAGAGACCTGCAGCATACTGAACCTGCGTTCCCCTTGCACAGTGTGATCTACAGCCATCTGAACCAGCATTTTCCTTTCACACTGAGATCTACAGCAGTCTGAACCGGCATCCCCCTTTCACACTGAGAAGTTGAGCCATCTGAACCTGAATTTCCCTTTCACGCTGAGACCTACAGCAGTCTGAAACTGCATTCCCCTTTCACACTGAAATCTACAGCAGTCATAACCTGCATTCCATTGTCTGACTGAGATCTACATCAGTCTAAACCTGCATTCCCTTTTCAGAATCAGTTCCACAGCAGTCTAAACCTGAATATCCCTTTCACACTTCGATTTACAGCAGTCTGAACCTGCATTCCCCATTCACACGGAGTTCTACAGCATTCTGAACGTGCAACCGCTTTCACATTGAGACCTATAGCAGTCTGAACCAGCATTACCCATTTACACTGAGGCCTACAGCAGTCAAAGCCTGCATTCCACTTTCACATTGAGACCTGCAGCAGTCTGAATCAGCATCCCCCTTTCACAGTGTGATCTACAGCTGTCTGATACTGCATTACCCTTTCACACTGAGATCTACAGCAATGTGAACCTGCATTCCCCTTTCACACTGAGATCCAAAGCAGTCTGAACCTGCATTCCCCTTTGAAAATGAGATCTACAGCAGTCTTAACCTGCATTCCACTGTCAAACTGAGATCTACAGCAGTCTGAACCTACATTCCCATTTCACAATGAGATCCACAGAAGGCTGAACCAGCATTTCCCTTTCACACTGAGATCTACAGCAGTCTGAACCTGCATTACCCTTTCACACAGAGACCTGCAGCATTCTGAACCTGCATTCCCCTTTCACAGTGTGGTCTACAGCAGTCTGAACGTGCATTCCCCTTTCACACTGAGAAATACAGCAGTCTGAACCTGCATTCCCCTTTCACGCTGAGACCTTCAGTACTCTGAATCAGCATCCCCCTTTCAGACTGTGACCTACAGCAGTCTGAAACTGCATTCCGCTTTCACACTGAGAACTACAGCACTCTGAATCTGCATTAACCTTTCACACTGAGATCTACATTAGTCTGAATCCGCATCCTCATTTCACAATGAGAATTCCAGCAGTCTGAACCTGCATTCCCCTTTCACACTGAGATCTACAGCAGTCTGAACCTGCATTCCCCTTTCACATTGACATCTACAGCAGTCTGAACCTGCTGTCCCCTTTCACACTGAGGTCTACAGCAGTCTGAACCTGCATTCCTCTTTCACACTGAGATCTACAGCAGTCTTAACCTGCATTCCACTGTCACACTGAGATCTACAGCAGTCTAAACCTGCATTCCCCTTTCAGAATCAGATCCACAGCAGTCTAAACCTGAATTTCCCTTTCACACTTCAATTTACAGCAGTCTGAACCTGCATTCCCCATTCACACGGAGTTCTACAGCAGTCTGAACGTGCAACTGCTTTCACGTTGAGACCTATAGCAGTCTGAACCTCCATTACCCATTCACACTGAGACCTACAGCAATCAGAGCCTGCATTCCACTTTCACAATGAGAAGTTCAGCCATCTGAACCTGAATTCCCCTTTCATGCTGAGACCTACAGCAGTCTGAAACTGCATTCCCCTTTCACACTGAGATCTACAGCAGTCTTAAACTGCATTCCATTGTCTGACTGAGATCTACAGCAGTCTAAACCTGCATTCCCCTTTCAGAATCAGATCCACAGCAGTCTAAACCTGAATATCCCTTTCACACTTCGATTTACAGCAGTCTGAACCTGCATTCCTCATTCACACGGAGTTCTACAGCAGTCTGAACGTGCAACCGCTTTCACATTGAGACCTATAGCAGTCTGAACCAGCATTACCCATTCACACTGAAACCTACAGCAGTCAGAGCCTGCATTGCACTTTCACAATGAGACCTGCAGCAGTCTGAATCAGCATCCCCCTTTCACAGTGTGATCCAGAGCTGTCTGATACTGCGTTACCCTTTCACACTGAGACCTACAGCAGTGTGAACCTGCATTCCCCTTTCACCCTCAGAACTACAGCAGTGTGAACCTGCATTCCCCTTTCACAATGAGATCAACGACAGTCTGAACCTGCATTTCCCTTTCATACTGAGTCCTGCAGCAGTCCGAACCTGCATTCCAATTTCAGATTGAGATCTACAGCAGTCTGAACTTGCATTACCCGTTCACACTTAGATCTACAGCAATCTGAACCTGCATTCGCCTTTCACCCACAGAACAACAGCAGTGTGAACGTGCATTCCTCTTTCATTCTGAGATATACAGCAGTCTGAACCTGCGTTCCCCATTCACACTGAGATCTACAGCAGTCTGAACCTGCAATCCCCTTTCACACTGAGATCTACAGCAATCTGAACCTGCATTCCCCTTTCACACTGAGATCTACAGCAGTCAGAACCTGCATTCCACTTTAACACTGAGATCAACAGCAGTCTGAAACAGCATTCCCCTTTCATACTGAGTCCTGCAGCAGTCTATACCTGCATTTATATTTCAGATTGAGATCTACAGCAGTCTGAACTTCATTCCCCTTTCACACTGAGATCTACAGCTGTCTGAACCTGCATTCCCCATTCACACTGAGATCGACAGAAGTCTGAACCTGCAATCCCCTTTCACGCTCAGATCTACAGCATTTTGAAGCTGCATTCCATTTTCACACTGAGATCTGCAGCAATATGAACCTGCATTCCCATTTCACACTGAGATCTACAGCAGTCTGAACCTGCATTCCCCATTCATTCTGAGATCGACAGCAGTCTGAACCCGCATTCCCCTTTCACAATGAGACCTGCAGCACTCTGAAACAGCATAACCCTGTCATACAGAGAAATACAGCACTCTGAATATGCAACCACTTTCACACTGAGATCAACAGCATCATGAACCTGCATTCCCCTTTCACACTGAGATCTATAGCATTGTGATCCTGCATTCTACTTTCACACTGAGACCTGCTGCAGTCTGAATCTGCATCCCCCTTTCACACTGAGATCTACAGCAGTCTGAATCTGCATTCCCCTTTCACACTGAGATCTACAGCAGTCTGAACCTGCATTACCCTTTCAAACTGAGATCTACAGCAGTCTGAAACTGCAATCCCATTTCAAATTGAGATCTACAGCAGCCTGACCCTGCATTCCCCTTTCAAATGGAGATCCAAAGCAGTCTGAACCTGCATTCCCCTTTGAAAATGAGATCTACAGCAGTCTTAACCTGCATTCCACTGTCAAACTGAGATCTACAGCAGTCTGAACCTACATTCCCATTTCACAAAGGGATCCACAGAAGGCTGAACCAGCATTTCCCTTTCACACTGAGATCTACAGCAGTCTGAACCTGCATTACCCTTTCACACAGAGACCTGCAGCATTCTGAACCTGCATTCCCCTTTCACAGTGTGGTCTACAGCAGTCTGAACGTGCATTCCCCTTTCACACTGAGAAATACAGCTGTCTGAACCTGCATTCCCCTTTCACGCTGAGACCTTCAGTACTCTGAATCAGCATTAACCTTTCACACTGAGATCTACATTAGTCTGAATCCGCATCCTCCTTTCACAATGAGAATTCCAGCAGTCTGAACCTGCATTCCCCTTTCACACTGAGATCTACAGCAGTCTGAAACTGCATTCCCCTTTCACACCGAGATCTACAGCAGTCTGAACCTGCATTCCTCTTTCACACTGAGATCTACAGCAGTCTTAACCTGCATTCCACTGGCACACTGAGATCTACAGCAGTCTAAACCTGCATTCCCCTTTCACAATGTGATCTACAGCAGTCTAAACCTGAATTTCCCTTTCACACTTCGATTTACAGCAGTCTAAACCTGCATTCCCCATTCACACCGAGATCTACAGCAGTCTGAACGTGCAATCCCCTTTCACATTGAGACCTATAGCAGTCTGAACCTGCATTACCCTTTCACACTGAGACCTACAGCAGTCAGAGCCTGCATTCCACTTTCACAATGAGACCTGCAGCAGTCTGAATCAGCATCCCACTTTCACAGTGTGATCTACAGCAGTCTGAACCTGCATTACCCTTTCACACTTAGATCTACAGCAGTCTGAACCTGCATTCCCCTTTCACACTGAGATGTACAGCAGTCTGAACCTGCATTCCCCATTCACAAGGAGATCTACAGGAGTCTGAACCTGCATTTCCCTTTCACACTTAGATCTACAGCAGTCTGAACCTGCATTCTCCTTTCACACAGAGATCTACAGCAGTCTGAACCTGCATTCCCCTTTCAAACTGAAATCTACAGCACTCTGAACCTGAATTCCCCTTTCAAACTGACATCTACAGCAATCTGAAACTTTATTCCCCTTTCACACTGAGATCTGCAGGAGTTTGAACCTGCATTCCCCATTCACTCTGAGATCGACAGCAGTCTGAACCTGCATTCCCCTTTCACAATGAGATCTACAGCAATCTGAACCTGCATTCCCCTTTCACAATGAGATCTACAGCAATCTGAACCTGCATTCCACTTTCACACTGAGATCTGCAGCAATATGAACCTGCATTCCCATTTCACACTGAGATCTCCAGCAGTCTGAACCTGCATTCCCATTTCACACTGAGATCTACAGCAGTCTGATCCTGCATTCAACTTTCACACTGAGATCTAAAGCAGTCTGAAACTGCATTCCCCTTTCACACTGAGATCTACAGCAGTCTGAACCAGCATTCCCATTTCACACTGAGACCTTCAGCCGTGTTAACTTGCATTCCCCTTTCACAATGAGACCTACAGCAGGCTGAACCTGCATTCCCATTTCACACTGAAATCGACAGCAGTCTTAACTTGCATTCCCCTTTCACACTGAGACATACAGCCGTCTGATCCTGCATTCCCCTTTAACAATGAGTCCTACAGTAGTCTGAAACTGCAATCCCCTTTAACCCTGAGATTTACAGCATTCTCACCCTGCATTCCCCCTTCACATTGAGACCTATAGCAGTCTGAACCTGCATTCCCCTTTCACATTGAGATCTACAGCAGTCTGAACCTGCAATCCCCTTTCACACTGAGATGTACAGCAGTCTGAACCTGCATTGCCCTTTCACACTGAGATCTACAGCAGTCTGAACCTGCATTCCCCTTTCACATTGACATCTACAGCAGTCTGAATCTGCTGTCCCCTTTCACACTGAGGTCTACAGTAGACTGAACCTGCATTCCCCTTTCACTCTGAGATCTACAGCAGTCTGAACCTGCAATCCCCTTTCACACTGAGATCTACAGCAGTCTGAACCTGCATTCCCCTTTCACTCTGAGATCTACAGCAGTCTGAACCTGCAATCCCCTTTCACACTGAGATCTACAGCAGTCTGAACCTGCATTCCCCTTTCACCCTGAGACCTACAGCAGTCTGAACCTGCATTCCACTTTCAAACTGAGATCTACAGCAATCTGAACCTGCATTCCCCTTTCATACTGAGCTCTACAGTAGTGTGAACCTGCATTCCCCTTTCACCCTGAGATCTACAGCAGTCTGAACCTGCATTCCACTTTCAAACTGAGATCTACGGCAATCTGAACCTGCATTCCCCATTCATAGTGAGATCTACAGTAGTTTGAACCTGCATTCCCCATTCACACTGAGATCTACAGCAGTGTTAACCTGCTTTGCCCTTTCACACTGAGATCTACAGCACTGTGAACCTGCATTATCCTTTCACACTGAGTACTGCAGCAGTCTTAACCTGCTTTCCCCTTTCACACTGAGATCTACAACAGTCTGAACCTGAATTACCCTTTCACACAGAGCCCTGCAGCATTCTGAACCTGCATTCCCCTTTCACAGTGTGGTCTACAGCAGTCTGAACCTGCATTCCCCTTTCACGCTGAGACCTTCAGTATTCTGAATCAGCATCCCCCTTTCACACTGATATCTACAGCAGTCTAAACCTGCATTCCGCTTTCACACTGAGATCTACAGCACTCTGAATCTGCATTAACCGTTCACACCGAGATCTACAGCAGTCTGAACCTGCATTCCCCTTTCACACTGAGATCTACATCACTCTGAACCTGCATTCCTCTATCACACTGAGACCTACAGCAGTCTTAACCTGCATTCCATTATCACACTGAGATCTACAGCAGTCTAAACCTGTATTCCCCTTTCACAATGAGATCCATAGCAGTCTAAACCTGAATTTCGCTTTCAAACTTCGATTTACAGCAGTCTGAACCTGCATTCCCCATTCATACGGAGATCTACAGCAGTCTGAATGTGCAATCTCCTTTCACATTGAGAGCTATAGCAGTCTGAACCTGCATTACACTTTCACACTGAGACCTATTGCAGTCTGAACCTGCATTCCCCTTTCACACTGAGATCTACAGCACTTTGAACCTGCATTCCCCTTTCACACTGAGTACTGCTGCTGTCTTAACCTGCATTCCACTTTCACACTGAGATCTACAGCAGTCTTAACCTGCATTCCACTTTCACACTGAGATCTACAGCAATATGAACCTGCATTACCCTTTCATACTGAGACCTACAGCACTCTGAAACTGCATTCCCCTTTAACACTGAGATTTGCAGCAGTCCGACCCCGTATTCCCCTTTCACTTTGAGACCGATAGCAGTCTAAACCAGAATTTTCCTTTCAAACTTCGATTTACAGCTGTCTGAACCTGCATTACCCTTTCACACTACGACCTACAGCAGTCTGAACATTAATTCCCCTTTGACAATGAGACCTGCAGAATTCTGATACTGCATTCCACTTTCACATTGAGATCGACAGCAATGTGAACCTGCATTCCACTTTCACACTGAGATCTACAGCAAAATGAACCTGCATTCCTATTTCACACTGAGAACTACAGCAGTCTGAACCTGCATTCCCATTTCACATTGAGATCTACAGCAGTCTGATCCTGCATTCCCCTTTCACACTGAGATCTACAGCAGTCTGAAGCTGCACTATGCTTTCACACATAGACCTGCAGCATACTGAACCTGCGTTCCCCTTTCAAACTGAAATCTACAGCAGTCTGAACCTGCATTCCCCTTTCATACTGAGATCTACAGCATTTTGAACCTGCATTCCCCATTCATTCTGAGATCGACAGCAGTCTGAATCTGCATTCCCCTTACACAATGAGATCTACAGTAATCTGAACATGCATTCCACTTTCACACTGGGATCTGCAGCAATATGACCTCCATTCCCATTTCACACTGAGATCTAACGCAGTCTGATCCTGCATTCCCCTTTCACAATGAGACCTGCAGCACTCTGAAACAGCATATCCCTTTCACACAGAGAAATACAGCACTTTGAATATGCAACCACTTTCACACTGAGATCTACAGCATCCTGAACCTGCATTCCCCTTTCACACTGAGATCTACAGCATTGTGAACCTGCATTCACATTTCACACTGAGACCTGCTGCAGTCTGAATCTGCATCCCCCTTTCACACTGAGATCTACCGCAGTCTGAATCTACATCCTCCTTTCACACTGAGATCTACCGCAGTCTGAATCTACATCCCCCTTTCACACTGAGATCTACAGCAGTCTGAACCTGCATTCCCATTTCACTCTGAGATCTACAGCAGTCTGAACCTGCATTCCACTGTCAAACTGAGATCTACAGCAGTCTGAACCTACATTCCCATTTCACAATGAGATCCACAGAAGTCTGAACCTGCATTTCCCTTTCACACTTAGATCTACAGCAGTCTGAACCTGCATTCCCCTTTCAAACAGAGATCTACAACAGTCTGAACCTGCATTCCCCTTTCACACAGTGACCTGCAGCTTTCTGAACCTGCATTCCCCTTTCGCAGTGTGGTCGACAGCAGTATGAACGTGCATTCCCCTTTCACACTGAGAAATACAGCCGTCTGAACCTGCATTCCCCTTTCACGCTGAGACCTTCAGTACTCTGAATCAGCATCCCCCTTTCACACTGTGATCAAAAGCAGTCTGAACCTGCATTCCACTTTCACACTGAGATCTACATTAGTCTGAATCCGCATCCCCCTTTCACAATGAGATTTCCAGCAGTCTGAACCTGGATTCCCCTTTCACACTGAGATCTACAGCAGTCTGAACCTGCATTCCCCTTTCACACTGAGATATACAGCAGACTGAACCTGCATTCCCCTTTCACACTGAGATCTACAGCAGTCTGAACCTGCATTCCCCTTTCAAACTGAGATCTACAGCAGTCTGAACCTGCATTCCCCTTTCATACTGAGATCTGCAGCATTTTGAACCTGCATTCCCCATTCATTCTGAGATCGACAGCAGTCTGAATCTGCATTCCCCTTTCACAATGAGATCTACAGCAATCTGAACATGCATTCCACTTTCACACTGGGATCTGCAGCAATATGACCTGCATTCCCATTTCACACTGAGATCTACAGCAGTCTGAACCTGCATTCCCATTTCACAATGAGATCTACAGCAGTCTGAAACTGCATTCCCCTTTCACACTGAGATCTAACGCAGTCTGATCCTGCATTCCCCTTTCACAATGAGACCTGCAGCACTCTGAAACAGCATAACCCTTTCACACAGAGAAATACAGCACTCTGAATATGCAACCACTTTCACACTGAGATCTACAGCATCCTGAACATGCATTCCCCTTTCACACTGAGATCTACAGCATTGTGAACCTGCATTCACATTTCACACTGAGACCTGCTGCAGTCTGAATCTGCATCCCCCTTTCACACTGAGATCTACCGCAGTCTGAATCTACATCCCCCTTTCACACTGAGATCTACAGCAGTCTGAACCTGCATTACCCTTTCACACTGAGATCTACAGGAGTCTGAACCTGCATTCTCATTTCACTCTGAGATCTACAGCAATATGAACCTGCATTCCCATTTCACACTGAGATCTACAGCAGTCTGAACCTGCATTCCCATTTCACAATGAGATCTACAGCAGTCTGAAACTACATTCCCCTTTCACACTGAGATCTAACGCAGTCTGATCCTGCATTTCCCTTTCACAATGAGACCTGCAGCACTCTGAAACAGCATAACCCTTTCACACTGAGATCTACAGCATCCTGAACATGCATTCCCCTTTCACACTGAGATCTACAGCATTGTGAACCTGCATTCACATTTCACACTGAGACCTGCTGCAGTCTGAATCTGCATCCCCCTTTCACACTGAGATCTACCGCACTCTGAATCTACATCCCCCTTTCACACTGAGATCTACCGCAGTCTGAATCTACATCCCCCTTTCACACTGAGATCTACAGCAGTCTGAACCTGCATTACCCTTTCACACTGAGATCTACAGGAGTCTGAACCTGCATTCCCATTTCACTCTGAGATCTACAGCAGTCTGAACCTGCATTCCACTGTCAAACTGAGATCTACAGCAGTCTGAACCTACATTCCCATTTCACAATGAGATCCACAGAAGTCTGAACCTGCATTTCCCTTTCACACTTAGATCTACAGCAGTCTGAACCTGCATTCCCCTTTCAAACAGAGATCTACAACAGTCTGAACCTGCATTCCCCTTTCACACAGTGACCTGCAGCTTTCTGAACCTGCATTCCCCTTTCGCAGTGTGGTCGACAGCAGTGTGAACGTGCATTCCCCTTTCACACTGAGAAATACAGCCGTCTGAACCTGCATTCCCCTTTCACGCTGAGACCTTCAGTACTCTGAATCAGCATCCCCCTTTCACACTGTGATCAAAAGCAGTCTGAACCTGCCTTCCCCTTTCACACTGAGATCTACAGCAGACTGACCCTGCCTTCCCCTTTCACACTGAGATCTACAGCTGTCTGAATCTACATCGCCCTTTCACACTGAGATCTACCGCAGTCTGAATCTACATCCCCCTTTCACACTGAGATCTACAGCTGTCTGAACCTGCATTACCCTTTCACACTGAGATCTACAGGAGTCTGAACCTGCATTCCCATTTCACTCTGAGATCTACAGCAGTCTGAACCTGCATTCCACTGTCAAACTGAGATCTACAGCAGTCTGAAACTGCATTCCCATTTCACAATGAGATCCACAGAAGTCTGAACCTGCATTTCCCTTTCACACTTTGATCTACAGCAGTCTGAACCTGCATTCCCCTTTCAAACAGAGATCTACAACAGTCTGAACCTGCATTCCCCTTTCACACAGTGACCTGCAGCTTTCTGAACCTGCATTCCCCTTTCGCAGTGTGGTCGACAGCAGTGTGAATGTGCATTCCCCTTTCACACTGAGAAATACAGCCGTCTGAACCTGCATTCCTCTTTAACACTGAGTTTTGCAGCAGTCTGACCCTGCGTTCCCCTTTCACATTGAGACCTACAGCAGTCTGAACCTTCATTCCCCTTTGACAATGAGACTTGCAGCATTCTGAAGCTGCATTCCACTTTCACACTGAGATCTGCAGCAGTGTGAACCTGCATTCCCCTTTCACACTGAGACCTACAACAGTCTGAACCTGCATTCCCCTTTCACTCTGAGACATACAGCCGTCTGATCCTGCATTCCCTTTTCACACTGAGATCTATAGCAGTCTGCACCTGCATTCCCCTTTCACACTCAGATCTACAGCAGTGTGCCCTTGTATTCCGCTTTCACACTGAAATCTACAGCAGTCTGAACCTGTATTCCATTTTCACACTGAGATCTACCGCAGTCTGAACCTGCACTCCACTTTCACACTGAGACGTGCAGCAGTCTGAACCTGCATTACCCTTTCACACTGAGATCTACAGTAGTGTCAACCTGCATTCCTCTTTCACACAGAGAAATACAGCAGTCTGAACCTGCATTCCCTTTCACATTGAAATCTACAGCATCCTGAAGCTGCATTCCACTTTCACACTGAGATCCACTGCAATATGAACCTGCATTACTCTTTCACACTGAGACGTGCAGCAGTCTGAACCTGCATTCCCCTTTCACTGTGAGATCGACAGCAGTCTTAACCTGCATTACCCTTTCAAACTGAGACCTACAGCCGTCTGAACCTGCATTCCCCTTTCACACTGAGATCTACAGCAGTCTGAACCTGCATTCCCCTTTCACCCTGAGATCTTCAGCAGTCTGATGCAGCATTCCCCTTTAACACTTAGACATTCAGCAGTTTGAACCTGCTTTGCCGTTTCACATTGAGACCTATAGCAGTCTGAACCTGCATTACCCTTTCACACTACGACCTACAGCAGTCTGATCCTGCATTCCCCTTTGACATTGCGACCTGCAGCAGTCTGAACCTGCATTCCTCTTTCACACTGATATCTACAGCAATCTGAACCTGCATTCCCCTTTAACAATGAGATCTACAGCAGTCTGAACCTGCATTCCCCTTTCACACTGAGATCTACAGCACTCTGAACCTGCATTCCCCTTTCAAACTGAGATCTACAGCGGTCTGAACCTGCTTTCCCCTTTCACACTGAGATCTGCAGCACTCTGAACCTGCATTCCCCATTCATTCTGAGATCTACAGCAGTCTGTATCTGCATTCCCCTTTCACACTGAGACCTACAGCAGTCTGAATCTGCATTACTCTTTCACACTGAGATCTACAGCAATATGAACCTGCATTCCCCTTTCACATTGAGATCTACAGCAGTCTGAATCTGCACTATCCTTTCACACTGAGATCTACAGCTGTATAAACCTGCATTCCCCTTTCACACTGCGATCCAATGCAGTCTGAACCTGCCTTCCCCTTTCACACTGAGATCTACAGCAGTCTGAACCTGCCTTCCCCTTTCCCACTGAGATCTACAGCTGTCTGAACCTGCATTCCCCTTTCACACTGAGACCTGCAGCAGCGTGACCCCACATTTCCCTTTTAAGCTGCATAAACAGCTTCGAAACGTCACCTACTCAGTTTTGGAGATTTTTCTCCAATCTCCAAATTTACTGCAGAAAACCATGTGAATTCTCTGCTTGTGTGGCTCAGTTCTGGATGTTTTCTAGCTTCCTCCTTTGATCCTCATGGGTATATTACTGATGTCTAGATCCCAATCGTTGTATTACAATGAAAGTTCCTATTGGCCTTTGGATTCACTCTTGTTTTCTCATTCTAGGGATGTCACTGGCAAAGCTAACATTTATTACCCAGCCTTAAATGCTCATGAACTGAGTGGCCATTTCAGAGGGCAGTTCGAAGTCAACCACATTGCTGTGGGTCATACATGCACACAAATTAGCTGCAAGTGTAGGCCATTTGGCCCCTCTAGCCTGCTCTGCCATTCAATAAGGCCATGGCTGATCTGATTGTGGCCTCAACTCCACATTCCACATACCCCTGATAACATTTGTCTCCCTTGTTCATTAACAATCTATCTACTTGTGCCTTAAAAATATTCATTGACCCTGCCTCCACCACTCTCTGGGGAAGAGAATTCCAAAAATTCATGATCCTCTGAGAGAGAAAAAACATCTCCTGACCTGTCGTAAACAGGAGACCCATTACTTTTAAACTGTGTCGCCTAGTTTTAGTCCAGTTCTCGTTCTTGGGGAAACATCCTTTCAGCATCCGCCCTGTCAAGTTCCCTCAGGATCTTTATATGTTTCAATAAGATCGCCTCTCAATTTTCTAAACTCGAATGGACTCAGACCCAGCTTATCCAGCCTTTCCTCATAAAATAAGCTCCTGGACTTGGAGTCACCTTTAGGCCAGACCAGATGAGGACAGCAGATTTCCTTCCCTAAAGGACATTAGTGAACCAGATGGGTTTTTAATAACCTTCTGGTGAGCTTCATGATCATTATTAATGAGATTAGCATTTATTTCATTCCAAATTTATTAATTAATTGAATTTAAATTCCCTCAGCTTCTGTGATGGGATATGAACCAATGTCTCTGGAACATTAGCCCAGGCTTCGGGATGACTAGTCTAGTAATGTTACCACTATGCACCTTCCCCATTTTAGATGTTCGTACACTAGCAAAGAGATATGGGAGGAATATTCTTCTAGTTGGTGTTCCAAAGCCAACACTAAGGCTTTTGGCCAGATGTGGCTAAGACTGGATGCAGAAGAAAGCAGGCACTGACAGAAACAACAACATCAGCATCAGTCAGTTTTTGGGAATATTTTAAAGATTGTCATGGATATAATTAAACACAAAACAAAAAAATTATGCTACCTTTGTATAAGGAGGAGAGTTGGGAGAATGACTGTGGAATAGTCAATTACTGTTTGCAATTTTGGGCACCTCATGTGGTACAACTTTTGAAATAGTCCTAAGGATGAGTATCAGATTTAAATCAGATCCAAGTAAGCTTTAAGTCCTTGTACAGAATGGATGCACAAGTGGTCATTTAACAAATTAAGGACAGAAAGGAAAACAGGAAATGCAAGAGGATCCTCTTCACTCAAAGAGGGACATGGTGGGTAAATGAGTGAAACAGATTACTGGCAATGTTAGTGGAAGAAGAAACCTGAATGGATTTCAAGAAGGAACGAGACAGGTTCTGGTCAACAAATTGGGATTCAAATTTGTTAGAAATGCACCAAGAAAATACTGTTGATGGGTGGGCTAGCTGGTTCAGTGCTCTTCTTCTGCCTGAAGCTACAACTACCTGCAGTATTTTGGTACAATTATAATTATTAAGCCAGATTTTGCTAGATGGGACATTTTGCAGTGTGCCCCCCTTGTCCATGTATTCAATTCTTTTTTTCATTCATTCACGGGATATGGGCTTCGCTGACTGGGCCAGCATTTGTTGCCCATCCCTAGTTGCCCTTGAGAAGGTGGTGGTGAGCTGCCTTCTTGAACTGCTGCAGTCCCTGTGGTGTAGGTACACCTACAGTGCTGTTAGGAAGAGGGTTCCAGGATTTTGACCCAGTGACAGTGAAGGAACGCTGATATATTTCCAAGTCAGGATGGTGTGTCTTGGAGAGGAACTTCAAGGTGGTGGTGTTCCCATCTATCTGCAGACCTTGTCCTTCTAGGTGGTACTGGTCATGGGTTTGGAAGGCACTGTTGAAGTAGCCTTGGTGAATCCCTGCAGTGCATCTTGTAGTTGGTACACACTGCTGCTACTGTGCATCGGTGGTGGAGGGATTGAATGTTTGTGGATGTGGTCCCAATCAAGCGGGCTGCTTTGTCCTGCACTGTGTCAAGCTTCTTGAGAGTTGATGACATTGCAGTGAGGGCAATGTAGCATCCGGGATTTGGTGAATGACATGACCAACTGACTATCTCCTTAACCAGTTTGATGAACAGATTCAGAAATAAATAGAGGAAGGACTAAAAAAAAGAGCAAATTCAAAATGGTGGATTTCATTACAATTCAGGTACAGAAAGAAAAATATAGAGTGTGAAATAAGATTGGATTAAGGGAGAGAGAATAAAAAGAGACAAGAATGTCCAAATGTAATACTTGATCATTTAAAAATCTCCAACTGTAATTCAGAACCTGAAGAAATGAGACTCCACAAATCTAAAACCATTCAATTTTTAGGCCAGAGAGGTTGATTGCCAGACATGTATATATTGTAGCTACATGAGCAGGTCAGAGGCTGGGAATTCTGCAATGAGTAACTCACCTGTTGAATCCCCAAAGCCTATCCACAAGGCACAAGTCAGGGGTGTGATGGAATACTCTCTGCTTGCCTGGATGAGTGCAGCTCTAACATCACTTAAGAAACTTGACACCATTCAGGATGAAGCAGCCCATTTGATTGGCACCCCATTCACCAACTTAAACATTTACTCCCTCCACCATTAGCACATTGTGACAGCAGTGTGTACTGTATGCAAAATACACTGCAACAACTCACCAAGGTTTCTTTGGCAGCACCTTCCAAAGCTGTGACCTCTACCACCTGGAAAGACAAGGGCAGCAGATATATAGGAACACCACCACCAGCAAGAACCTCTCCAAGCCACACACCATCCTGACTTGGAACTATATTGCTGTTCCTTCACTATCGCTGGGTCAAAAATCCTGGAACTCCCTCCCTAACAGCTGTCTGGGTGTACCTACACAACATGGACTGCAGCGGTTCAAGGAGGCAGCTCACCACCACCTTCTCAAGTGAAATTAAGGATGGGCAACAAATGCTGACCTAGCCAGCAACACTCATATCCAATGAAAGAATGAAAAAAAATGATTTTCATGTGATTAAAATGGTACTTGCGCTGTTAATTACTGGACTTAACTTTCTGCAGTGAAATTGGCAACTAATGTGCAAATACAGAAATCCTACAAAAATTTCAGTTGAGGGTGAGATGTTGTTTCTGTGCAGCTAATGATGGATCGGTACAAATTGTCTGCCATCTTGCACTGATTCGTGATTCACAAGCGTTTTCTTTCTTGTCCCAAGTTACTGGCTTATGTACGCATTAATAATGGAAAGAGTTGATCAAGTGCAGTTAAATTCTCCTCTGGCCCCTTGCCTTCAATTCACAGAGGTCAAAATTGCAGCATTCATAAATCCGACTGAATAAACCGTGGATCCATTGTGTACAAATGTCAACTCACATTAATCTGTCCAAAAATATTGCCATAAGATTACAAACAATTTTCTTTTCAGCATCAGCCTCTGAGCATATAAATTTTCATATTAATTTATATCTTGTAGTAAGCACAGTCCTGATAAGTGCCATTGTCAAAGGTAATCCATTTTAGTTTTTATTTGCCCTTTCTCTACTCTGCAGTATTTGATGATCTTGACTTGATAAATTCATAACTCATTCAGTAAACCATTCTGTTCTATCATGGCTGTGTGTGTGCTTTGTAAAGGAACCATCATATTTTTCCTTTTATTACTATAGGATACTTTAAAGCAGTATGCATGTTTCTGTGTGCGTGACTAATTTAAGTAAACCGCAGACTGTTAGACTGTAAGGTTCGGATCACCAAAAGGAGTTAAGTGTAAAAAACAGATATTTGAAATGGAGATGGATAAACTACGATGAGGTCTCAGCAAGTGCAGTGTGAATGGAATTTGCATTTTTAGATAAGTTGAGAGGTTGGTTGATTTTCAAAGGGACATGGTAAGGTGTTTACAACTGGCAAGGTAAATAAGGAAAAAGTTCTACATTTATATTTCCCAAAAGTGCTGGGCATAATGACAACATAAAAGATTTTTATATTCTGGGAAAAGTAAATTCCAAAGAAAGGTGGAAACAATGGGATTCACAGATCAAAAAGGAGGAAATACACTTAAAGAAGGATCGAAAGCTGAATGGGAGTGTGGCTTTGTGAGATCTTGAAAGGTGCACTTGTTGAAACAGACTTGTGGAAACAGCCTTTAGCCACCCTGGGTAAGTTTGCTGTCCCAGTAACCAAGGTTGTGTTAAAAGCCTTTGGAGATTTATTGTCAAGTGAGTGGGAGAAAGAAGCTGTGAAAAACTCTCTTTATAGCAACAGTGGGTGCTTGTGGTAATCTTGCTGGATGTTTTACAGATTACTAATCTGTTTTGGACTGTTGCCTGAAAGGGGTGTGTAGTGGGAAGTCTAGTTAAGTATAAATCTTGTGAGAACTGTTATAAAATTAAATGCAACTGTGTAAAGGTAATCTTGTGTGTGTTTAAGTTTTTTTTTCTTTAATTAATAAATGTTTTAATTTAATCTTTAAAATCTCTACAAATGGCAGTGGACTTGTTACTTCTGACTTCATTGCACAAACCTTCTCGTAATAAATACAAATTGCAAAATCGTTATGATAGTCTGACCAAGTTCCCCTCTGGGGGAAGCCTGGAAAATATCATCTGCCAAATCATAACAATGTGTGTATATCATGACCCAGGTGATAAATTAAGATTAAATGCATTCTTTGGATTATATGATCCATTAGGTGTGAGGAATTTGATGGCGTTAATGATAAAATCTGACATTCAGCAAAGCTCGACTATGTATGTGATATTGCAGCATCATGGCTGGATACGTCAACTTGAAGAGAAAGGATTGCATTTATTGCACAGTTTCACCATTTCCAACCAATGTCTGGCATTCCCATTGAGGTAATCGCTATTGAAATATGGACCGAGCATAATGTTGTGGAGATGATGCCAAATGGAATCGTGGCTCAACTATGTTAGTTAACATTTGATAGCTGACTGACATTAATCTGGATTACCTGGAGTCACATATAATTTTTACAACACAGAAAGAGGCTATTTGGCCCATTAGGTTTATGTTGGTGTTTATGCTCCCCATGAGCCTACGCCAACCCTATCCCATCTAACCCCACCATCTATTCCTTTCTCCCTCATGTAGTTATCCAGTTTTCCCTTTAATAGACCTGTGCCATTTGCTTCAGCCACTCCATGTGCTAGCAGGTTTCATATTCTAAGCACTCTCTTGATAAGGACGTTTCTCCTGAACTCTTTCTTGCATTTAGTAGGGACTGTCTCCTTTGTACGGTCCTTGATTTTGGATTTCCCACAAGAATTGGGCTGAATTTTTGATCCCTGAAGAGGAAGGGGCCAGGGGCTGGGAGGCTGGAGAACCAGTATAGGATAGAGGCATGCCACTTAGCTGGCATGTTCCTGTTTCTGGGCTATTTTAAAAGATGTAATAGCCAACCCCTGCCCCTTGCACATGGCGGGCAGCCAATTAAGACCCTTAAAGACTCGATTAAGGGCACTGGGAAGTCGCTGACTGGAATTTTCTGGTCAGCAGTCAGACCCCCTCATGGAGGCTGCCACAAGCCCAATGGATGGAGATTGGGTGAGGGACCAATGCTCCACCTGATTCGAGGACACCCCAAGTACCTGTCATGGATGTCGGGTCATAGCTGGCCCTCTTGTGGAGTGACTGCCCATCCATCATGATGGGCCTGTCACATGTGGGCTTTGTAAGTTTAAATTTTGTTTCCTTGTCTGCAGATGACGCGTCCGCAATGAGGGACACCCCCTCTCTCAAAGTCATTAGCAGCTACCACATCGGTCAGTGGGGCTGCCAATTTGTCATTGCTGCAGGGCGTTCTGTTGGCCCTCCTGCCTCAGGACCCTGCCCACGATCCTTAATTGGATGGCAAGCACACCCACTGGCCACCCCCAATAAAATCGTGTCACCCATTTAACACTGACGCAGGTATTGGGGAAGGAAACAGTGAAGCCACAAGGAGATCAATAGGTAATTATCAGTCAACTAGCTCACTTACCATTTGAATGTATAAAAGAGAAAACAAGCTACTAGGAAGTCAGTAGCACAGAGGAGTTGTCTTGGAAATAAACCAGCTTGAACTAAAAAAGAGAAAACGAGATGAGACAAGTTCTCTGTCGAGTTTTATGGACCAAAAATAAAACTCTGTTGGAAGAAGCCAGTTTTAGTCTTTATCTTTACTTCAAGCAGGTATTGTGACTTTATCAATGGGGCAGGATCTGGAAATTCACTGGACTTTGGCATCCCGACAATAAAATAAAAATCCTGCAGATTATCTCTATGTCTTTCTTATTCTTCCTAATTTTAAAGATCTCTATCAGGTTGCCCTCTTAGCCTTGTCTTTTTGAGAGAGCCTGCTAATTCTTTCCTGATCATTATGACCTCTCAGTTCGGGTATCATCTTTGTAAATCATTTTTGCTCTTTCACCAGTGCCCCATTTGACTCACAATATAATATAATTAAATTATGTTCTCTGAAAATGACACAGCTTTTAGCAAAATATTATTTTCATTCTTTGATTTTTTTTTTAGATGAATATATTGGGCTGAAGATAATTCTGCCTATAGCAGAATATACGAAATAATGTTTGCAAGATACGAACATACTAATTAGGAGCAGGAGTAGGCCACATAATTATTACAAAAAAATGTGATCACCTGTTTTGCTACTCAGTTATGAAGATAGATTGTGTTCCTTGCATGAATATACCCAAGTCTCTTCGAACATCAACATTTACAAGTTCCACGTCTTTTAAAAAGTATTTTGCTTTTCTATTCTTACAACCAAAGTGAATAACCTTGCTCTTCCTCACATTATATTCCATCTTCCAACTTGTTGCCCACTCACTTAACCTGTCCCAATCTTTTTGCAGCCTCTGTGTGCCCTCCTCAGTGCTTATATTCTCACTTTGCCTTGTATCATCAACAAACTTCGATACATGATTCTTAGCCCCTGGCAAAAATAATATGCTACTTGATTCGCAGCAATGATGGTGAAAGATGGGGCAGGCAGTATGGTGGGAGAGGTTTTGGGAAAATATAACTCCCCTAACTTTTCATTCGAGGCTACGTGATTTACATGAGTGCAGTCAAACACCAGGAACTAAAAACCCAGGCAATGTTTGTCACACCAGCAACTACTGGCAATTGAAACGCTCCTTCATTTATTCGCCTCCTTTGCCTGAACATTCTTTACGACCTCAAATTAATTTTCCCTATTTCTAGTGCATTGCAGCTGCTTTTCGGATGCTTTGTTCCCTCTTTTGTGCCAAACACTTCCTTCCCTCTCAGTGATCCTTAACTCCTGGTAATTCCCAACCTCCCCTAAGATTTTTGAACATTGTTTCTAAACACATGCAGATCTGCCACAATCTAACTAGAATGGCTGTTCCCTCATGGAGCTGAGGTCCAGACAGATGGTCATTGTCCCGGTGAGGGACCTGTCTTTTGTGGAGAATCAGTGAGAATCTATCTGGGAAGAAATCCCTGCCCTTCTTCTGCAGGATAGATTTCCTGCAAAATAATAAAATTGAAAACTTGAATGCAGAGACTGGTGGGGTGATAAGTGAGGACAACAGGGACCCTATCATGGTTCTACCATGGAATAGGGACCCCCTTGTCCTCACTTATCACCCCAGCAGCGTCTGCATTCAAAGGATCATCCTTCGCCATTTCCGCCAACTCCAGCATGATGCCACCACCAAACACATCTTCCCTTCACCCCCCCGGCGGCATTCGGCAAGGATTGTTCCCTCTGGGACACCCTGGTCCACTCCTCCATCACCCCCTACACCTCAACCCCCTCCCACAGCACCTTCCCATGCAACTGCAGAAGGTGCAACACCTGCCCTTTACTTCCCCTCTCCTCACTGTCCAAGGGCCCAAACACTCCTTTCAAGTGAAGCAGCATTTCACTTGCACTTCCCTCAATTTAGTCTACTGCATTCGTTACTCCCAATGCTGTTTCCTCTACATTGGAGAGACCAAATGCAGACTGGGTGACCGCTTTGCAGAACACCTTCGGTCTGTCCGCAAGCATGACCCAGACCTCCCTGTCACTTGCCGTTTCAACACTCCACCCCGCTCTCTTGCCCACATGTCCATCCTTGGTCTGCTGCAATGTTCCAGTGAAGCTCAACGCAAACTGGAGGAACAGCACCTCATCTTCCGACTAGGCACTTTACAGCCTTCCGGACTGAATATTGAGTTCAACAATTTTAGATCATGAACTCGTTCCTCCATCCCCACCCCCTTTCCGATCCCCCCCTTTTTTTCCAATAACTTATATAGATTTTACTTTTCCCACCTATTTCCATCATTTTTAAATGTATTTCCATCCATTGTTTTCTTTCTACCTTTTAGCCTATTTCGATCCCTTCCTTTTACCCCACCCCACCCCCACCAAGGCTATCTGTACCTTGCTTGTCCTGCTTTCTACCCTTAATTAGCACAATCCTTAGATAATATCACCACATCCAACACCTCTTTGTCCTTTTGTCTGTGACATCTTTTGGTTATCTCCACCTATCACTGGCCCTCTATCCAACCCTACTCCCCCCCACCCCCCCCACCCGCCTTAAACCAGCTTATATTTCACCTCTTCTCTATTTTTACTTAGTTCTGTTGAAGAGTCATGTGGACTCGAAACGTTAACTGTGTTCCTCTCCGCAGATGCTGTCAGACCTGCTGAGTTTTTCCAGGTATTTTTACTTTTGTTTTGGATTTCCAGCATCCGCAGTTTTTTGCTTTTGGTCAGTATTCCCCTTGACAGTTCTCTTTTGTTTGTCCAAAGCTGAAAATATGGATTCTGTAAACTGCTCCTCCCCACAGTCTCTTTAACTTATCATTCCCCAGAACCTTAAAGCTTTGGAACTCTTAAGCTGCCTCAATCATCCATTTGCATATAACCTTCAGGGTTAAAACTCAAGTTTGGCAATATTGAATCATTCATTTTATTGACTATTTTCAATCAGGGCATTGCTCCTTCATCTTAGTTTTGCAATCTCCTGAGGATACTCATACTGTGTTCAAAGAAGGCAGCAGTTGTAACCCCTCACACCCCTTCCCCAGTGCTGCTTTTCATGGGTTACTCTGGACAGCATGAGGAGGAATCAGGGCAAGCCTAATCTTGCTCCCATTTTGATGAGCATATGTATCATTTCTACTGGTCAACTGTATCATGCCAGTTGTTGCCCAGGCTGAGTTCATCTAGCTCAATGTAGGGCAAGAATCAAACCTAGAATATCTCAATCATTCTTCATTTGGTACCACAACTTTAGTTTCCTGGCAGTTACCCCTCCTCAAGCCAGTACCTCATGCTGTAATATGGCCCCACAGGCATTAGAAGCCCTCCATCCTTTAACACCAGAACCTGGACATTAAACAAGGCCAATTAAGGAGAGATGGCGGTGCAGTGGTAATGTTGCTGGACTAGTAATCCAGAGGCCCAGGCTAATGTTCGGAGGACATGCTGCCATGACAGCTGTTAATAAAAATGTGGAATTAGTCTCAGTAATGGTGACCGTGGAACTATTGATTGTAGTAAAAACCCATCTGGTTCACTAATGCCCTTTAGGGAAGGAAATCTGTCATCCTTACTTGGTCTGACTCCAGACCCACAGCAATGTGGGTGACTCTTAACTGCCCTCTGAAATGGCCTGGCAAGACACTCAGTTCAAGGACAGTTAGGGATGGGCAACATATGCTGGCCTTGCCTGTGATGCCCACATCCCATGAAAGAACTTTTAAAAATCAGTCATGGCACAGCGGGTAGTATTGGCATCTCCACTTCAGAAGGTTGCGGGCTCAGGTCCCGAGCCAGAGACTTGAATACAAAAACTCCTGGCTGAGAGTGTACTGCTGCACTGTTGGAGGTGCCATCTTTCAGATGAGTTGCTAAACCGAGTCCCAAGAGGAGTTCTGCCCAGGGTCGTGGACAATATTTGCTCTAACCAAAATCGCTAAAACTTGACTTACCTGATCATTATCATGATGCTGTATGTGGGATCTTGCTGTGCATAGTTTTGCAACCGTGACTACACTCTCACAATGACTGTACTTCAATGGCTTGCACAGTGCTGCAGGACATTCTGAGGCTGTGAAAGGCACTATTTAAATGTAAGGTCTTCCTTTTATTTTGATGGTAATGATGACCAAGCTTAGTCTGATTTGTCTCTCCATTTACAGCCCAATCACTGACCTTTGCAGCATGAGGCTCTGCTGCATTATTAAGAACAGAAAGCTTTGAGGGTTTTGCATTTGCTAGGTATGTTTCTTCCGCTTGCACACTTGCACAGTTCCCATACTTTCCTACGCCCTTGCTCGTAGCAGGTTTAATCCAGTTCACGTTCAGTTGCCTCAAGGCAAGAATAAAGCAGTGAACAGAACCAGCCACAGAAACAGAATCATGTCAACAACATTTATGTAATATCTTGTAAACAGGTTCCCAGTAGGTGCCACAAAGTACTCATTTTGCCCATTTCAAAGCTAGGCAAATCTAAATTGACACACTGTAAGAACTAACAAATTCCCTACAGCCCTGTAGGACATCAATTCTGACAAACAAGCCACTTCTTCTCACACCTGTCAGGTTTGACGCTGATATTTTTGGAAGTAGAACTTGTAAGCAAAATTAATGGATCTAACAATATGGGATACAGAATTTTTGCCGTGGTCACTATTTTCATTAGAATGATTAAAATGATATGTTTTTTATTCTTTCTTAGTTTGATTTCTGGTTATTTCCAATCTCCTGTCATTTCATCTTTACCCAGTGAGGGTTTTTTCTATGCTCCAACTCTTTAATAAGCTAATTTTGTCTCATTTGATATATTTCCTCTGTACTTGTTGTGGTTGGGGGCAGGAGGGTGACCCCAGGTAAAGAGTGGGAAATGGCTGCTAAGGATGAAGAATGGGTGTGAACCCATTGCTCGCGTTTTGTCCCTGAAAGGTTTCAGGACAGTTTTCCTGTACTATTTCCTTTTGTTATTTTAAAACCAGGATACACAGCATCAGTTGCAGCAACCACAGAATCAAATCTTTAACAAGCTCATATCACACAATCTAATTGAGTACTTGGGTAAATCAGGCTTCACGATTAACCAGAGAGCTGCCTCAGGGAGCTGAAGAGTTTTAAAATCAAAAGTAAAGATTTGGGAATTCTGAAAAAAAATGTCCCACATAGGGCTCACTCACATGGTCATATACATAATAGAAATATTATGTCAAAATATTTTCATGTTTTTAAAATTAATGTCGGAAACCTCATCCTTCCTGATTGGGTCAGGCATGCGCCCACCCATGGGACATAAAATTCTGCCCTTGGACAACCTGCTGCAGCCACCCCAAAGCACTGGGGAAGTGCCACGAGCGGTGCCTTCGCAAGATCCTCCAAATCCAGTGGCAAGAAAAGTGGTCCAACAGCATCGTCGTCTCCCAAGCTCAGCATCGAGGTGCTAACCTCCGCTACATGGGACATGTTGTTCGCATGTCCTGAAGCAACTACACCACTAGGAACTCAGTCACAGCAAGAGACTCCCAGGGGACGCGGAAATACTTTAGGGATGTCCTGAAACCATCCCTGAAGAGGGGCAAATATATTCACCGACTCATGGGAGACCCTGGCTCGTGACTGACCAAAATGGAGCAGGCTCATTCAGGAATGTACCGAACACATCCAGGTACTTTGTGGGGGTGTGCAGAGGCAAAGTCGAGGCATTGGAAGGAGGGCACAAAACCTTCGAACAACCCATCTACCCAACTCTTCACACAGTGTCTACCCCACATGTGGCCAAGTCTGCAGATCACACATTGGATTTATCAGCCATCTCGGAACCCATCGAACTGGAATAGAAGCAAGTCATCCTCAATCCCAAGGGACTGTCTAAGACGAGGAAGACTTCATGATTCCAATGTGATTACATGATTCTTCACTGAGTTCACAATTCACTGTAAGAACTCAGGTATATCGCACTTCACCATCCAGTGTATCTAACAGCTTACAGTGGTTTACTTAAAATTCTTACACCAATTCTAGGTTTGATCTCTATATTTCATGCATACTGCCACTAATTCACAACATGTCAAAAGATACACAATGTGACAACGAATATATCAACATGGAGACAAGAAGATGCATTTAGCCCATCTCAACCTCTCTCAATCATTCTATACCATGGCTAAGAGGTTCACTTAAGCTCTTCAATCATTTTATTACTAAACATAAAGTGATCAGAGTAACTTCTCCCATGGATGGATGACCTTCACATATTCCTTCAAACCCTCATCCTTGACTTCAGCCTGTTTCAAGAAGTAACCCTGAAAGCTGTATTAACCCATCATGTGCTAATCCCACAAACAGCCCAAGACAAGACACAAGAGATAGGACTCTTGTTCAGAACAAGAGTCATATGACTTGTCAATCCTGTTCCGCCATTCAATATGGTCAAGGCTGATTTGGGTTTCAACTCCACTTTCCCACTTGCTTCCCATATCCCTTGATTCCCTGAGAGATCAAAAGTCTGTCTGCCCGAACCTTAAATAAAATGTGGCATCCACAACCACCTGGGGCAGAGAGTTCCAAAGACCCTTTGAGTGAAGAAATTTCTTCTCATCTCAGTTCTAAATGATCAGCCCCTTATCCTAAGGCTATTCCCCCGTGTTCTAGATTCCCCAGCCTGTGGAAACAGTGTTTCAGGGTCTACCCTGTCAGGTCCCTTAAGAATCCTATATGTTTCACTGAGATCGCCTCTCATTCTGCTAAACTCCAGAGGGCATAGGCCCAATTTACTCAGACTCTCATCATAGGACAACCCAGGGACCAATCTAGCGAACCTTCTCTGTACTGCCTCCAATGTGAGTATATCCTTCCATATTTTACACTTATTGATGGAAGTACTGTCCAGCATCTCCTCCACTTTGCAACAAATGCTACATGGGACAATGTGTTATTAGCTTGATAATTATTTCTTTTGGCACAGGAGTTCAGGACAAAAGGATATATCCTTAAAATTAAAGCAGTTAGCTTGAGTTACATCCTAAATGAAACCTGCAGAGGCATCTGCAAGATATAGGAACTTGAATTTTGCCACAGCAATAAATTTCCCGATAGCCTCATTGCTAAGCTTAATGTTTCATGGAGTGTAAGTGTCATGATCTGAAATTCACAGTGAAATTTATTAAAAATCAGTAGATAAAAACTGCACAGGTTTCAGTTTGGTAGAGTGCATGCATGTTGAGATTTCTGCTAAACTGAGGCTTGGACCCAGAGAGAAGCTCCACATCCACTGGACAACAGCAAAGTTCCTCTGGCAAGACATTAGCCACAAAGTAAAATGGTACACCGTGACTTCTGCTCTCAGGAACATAGGAATAAAGGAGCAGGAGTAGGCCATTTGGCTCCTCAAGCCTGCTCCACCATTTAACTGGATCATGACTGACCTTCTACCTCAATGCCATTTTCCCCATGATCCCCGTATCCCTTGATGTCATTGGTGTTTAGAAACCTATCAAACTCTGCTTTGAATATACTCTATGACTGAGCCTCCACAGCCCTCTAGGGTGGAGAATTCCAAAGATTCACCACCCTCTGAGTGAAGAAATTTCTCTTCATCTCAGTCCTTAGCGGCACACTCTTATTCTGAGAACATTTCTCAGGATCATTCCTGGGTCGATGCTGAAAGAAAAGTTAAGAACAGTTGCTTGGTAGTACAGAACTTAGATATTGCTGAAAGGAGAGACATGCGGAATCACATCTAACAGTGGACATTTTGTTTTGCAAGCATGGGCTGGTTGAGTACAGTCTATACTCTGCCTATTATGAACAATCAAAGGAACATGCTGTTTGATTTTGATCAGCCAATTGCTGGGATGTAATGCCAGCTTACATACCTGGCATTGCATTGGCACTGACATTCAGCATTTGGGTAGCATTTGCTGAACAATCCTGATTGTGCTAATAGCTACACTAACAACAAATTTAAGATGATCAGCAGAGCTTGTAATGTGGCTCATTTATGCTTGCTAGAAGTGACATACGTCCATAGGCCAGGACCTGTCGTCTGCGAACAAAAAGAATATGTTCAAGCCACGCACATTTTTCAAATTACCTGGGAGCTTGGGGAGCCAATAGTTCCCCATTACTTTCTCCGTGGTAATGCCTTGGCCAGTCAGAGTTGACTTGCCAACCAATGAGCACCCAATCTCCTATGGTATAAATTGTGACTGTTTCAAATTTGGCATTCTTGCAGTTGACCTGATGAGTACAAGATGAAAAACTTCAGCAACATGTCTCTCTTTTCAGCGATATACAAGGTAAGAACAGTAATAACACAATGGCTACTGTTTTCAATACAAGAAACACTTTTATCATCTTATGTCCAACTGATACAAATATTGCAAGAGATTCCACAAGGGAAATACAGGATAATGACTAATGTGAACATATGAAAGGTAATGTCATGTGTTCTATTGAGCTGCATTACCATGTCACAAACAAATCTATAAGAGAAATTTAACATAACTTTTCAACACCTTTTAATTCTTAGAAAGCCATCATCGGCACCTCAAAAATCCATGACCTCTGCTGTCTAGAAGGACATAAGGGCAGTATGCATGTGGGAACATCACCACCTCCAAGTTCACTTCAAGTCACACAAGAATCTGACTTGAAAATATATCTTTTTTCTTTATTTGTTCATGGGATGTGGGTATGTCTGGCTAGAAGGCCAGTATTTATTGCCCCATCCCCATTAGTGTTGGCCTGGAGTCACATGTAGGCCAGACAAGGCCAGGATGGCAGATTTCCTTCCCTAAAGGGCATTAGCAAGCCAGATGGGTTTTTATGGCAACTGGCAATGGGGCTTTAACTAAATTCAAACTTCACCATCTGCTATGGTAGGAGCTGAACCTGGGCCTCTGGAATATAAGTCCAGTGACAATACCACTACGCCACCACCTCCTCTGTTGGTCCTCCCTAGTTTCTGGGTCAAAACCTTGAGACCACTTTCCTAACAGCACTGTGGGATTAGCTTCACCACATGGACTGCAGTGATTCTCGAAGGTGGCTCTTCTTGAGGGCACTTAGGGATGGGCAACCAATGGAGGCCTTGACAGTGATACCTGCATTCCAACAGTGCAATTTAAAAAAAAAAGTGTGTCCTTGGTTTTTCTCCATTTCTCCAGATCAATCAATGTGCCTGTTGTTACAATCCTCATGAAGACCATTAACCCTGACCAAAAGAGATGAATTTCTCAGTGACTGATGGAAAGAATTGCAAGGCAAGATTTCTACTGTAATAAACAAACTAAAATCAACATTGGCTAAACATTACTTAACAGGCAACTAATACATCACTAAAGAAAAGGTATTTCCACATTAACAAACTGAGACAACCAAAATACTTTATGCCACACTTTCAGGAGATATGTAATTTTGAAGAGTCAGTTCCAAACTGTTCCTAACTTTTCAGCTGTCTTTGTTCTCCCTGCTAAGCCAGGGCGGGTTGTGCAGTTTCTTTTGAACATTGTTCCACTCAGTCTTCTGAGTATCCTAGAACCAACTTCCAGCAGCAAGGCAACTCTTTGTTTCTTAAATCTCCAAAAAGTCTCTTCTCTTCTCTTCAATCAGAGAACCCATTCTCACCTGAATCCTCCTCGATGGCTAACGTTAAAAAAAAGTCTTTTCCTCTGCTTTTCACAGGAGCAGCCATGAGTGAATATGAATATGTCTTCCTCTCTGTGTCTCTGAGTTTGTGGTTTTGTATCCAGAAAACCAGCTGCCCCTCTTTTGTATCAATGCACAAAAATGGACACCTGATTTTCCATAGTTTATGGTGCAGATCACATGGGCCTGTCTCGGCCAGAGCTTAGGATGATCACCATCTTCCTCTTCAGGAGAATCTATTTCACCTTAAATTAAAAGAGACAATTTAAAACATAACCGCATTAATAAAGTGCCACATTCATAACACTGATTTCAATTTTAAAAATGAGACATGAAAAGTATTTCAATATAGCAGTTTGAGTTATTTTAACATTATGAATAACTTTGCTGAGAAAAGATATTTTGTTGAAGCTTTTCGTCTTGCACTCATCAGGACAATCTCAAGAATACCAATGTCGGGGTAAGGGCTGGTTGGGTACGGTCTGTACCCTGCTCGTTGCAGACAGCGGCAGGGGCATGCTGTTTGATATCATCTGCCAATCTTTGGGACCTACGGCCTACATATTTAGTATCACACTGGCACTGAAATTCGTACACCACATTACTCATTTGTGAGATGGGCAGAATGTATTTTTGGCTTGACGGCAGCATCCTGTTAGTGGTGAAAATCACTTGTGTTGCTACTGCATAGTAGCAGCGTGAAACAACTAGCTTCACCTGTTGCTCAAATTTGCCCTTCCAGGGTAATCTGAGGTAGGCTGGGCACTGATATTTGCACTGCAGTATTATATCATGGCGATCTAGACCTGCCACCATTGTGCGAATCAATATTCATTGATCTTATGAACTCGGCAACTCACGCACTCGAGTTCAGTTTCAATGACACCATGTGTGCCCAAATAGAGGGCATTGCCATGGGATCCCCTCTAGGCCCAGCTCTCACAAACATCCTTGTTGGGTTCCATGAGAAACATGTCTTCGATGGAATGACACCAAACCCCTGACCCCTTGCATAGTTCCGATTTGTGGATGATACATTTACTATAGTTAAATCCGTAGCAGCAGGTAATAATGTCCTTGCATGTTTTAATAGACTCCATCCTGCGCTCAAACTCACCTTTGAAATGGAGCAGTCAAGTGAACTCCCTTTCCTTGACGTACTGGTTGAGAAATCTGCCTGTGGGGGTCGCTACCACGGTCTACTGTAAGCCTACCTTCGCTGGTCATTATATGCGTTGGGATTCTTACTGTTCCGCGTGCTATAAGATTGGCCTTGTCGGTAACCTCGCAAATAGGGCCCAAGCCATTTGTTCACCTTGAAAGCTTGATGCTGAAATAGGGCGTATTAAAGACATCCTGTGGGATAATGGCTACCCTGATCAGGTCATTTTGTGCTGTATATTGCACAAACGCACGAACGGGCCTAAGGCCATCCCTTTCGGCCCTGAAAAGTGCCCAGTCTACCTCAGATTACCCTGGAAGGCCCTCCGCATTTTCTGCCCATTAGGCATCAATGGGCAGCGGCAGGCCATCCCCCAGACTCAGGATCCCAGAAGACGACTTCCCGCCTGACGAGAGCTGCCAGCCATTCAGAGGCCAGCAATTCTTGCACTCAGCAGCCATGGAGGAGCCCATGGCTACTGGCGGAACAACACCTGCTGGATCCTAGGGTCATGGAGTGACCCTGGAAGAAGGCAAGTGCTGGTGGGGGTGGTGTGGGGGTTTGGTCTCGCGGGGTCGGGGTGGGGGGGGTGACAGGGAGAGTGGGGCATGGGGGTCAGCAGCAAGGGCAGAGGGGTGGTTGTCAGTGACCACCCCCTTGCCCCATGTCCATGCTCTTGATCACGCACAGATTGGTGCAGATCAAGGGACCACCAACAACCACCCCCCACCGCCCCCCCCCCCCCCCCCCCCACCCCCCCCACCACCACCACCCAGAATATAGCCTGCACATATGTAGCAGTGGTGCAGACTGCCTGTTAGCAGGCCTGCCTGGAGCTGGGAAGAATGCAACAGAGGCTGGAAGAGGCCCTTAAGTGGTTGTTAATTAGCTGCTTGAGGGACTCAAGTGGAGGTGGGGCGGGCAGGTTGACCATGGGCCTTCCCACCAAGAACTCACTCGCGGCAGAGGTTGGAAGGCTTCAGTTATCAGTCCCGATGCCAACCTGCCAAATTCTTGGGCCCGTCCACCTCCTTTCTCACCTTCAGGGGAAGAAGATTCCGACACCTGGCTTCCTGTTTCCTTCAACACTCATTTTGCAGGCACCAATAAATTTAAGGATTTCCACTGGGGGAGAAGGAAGCTGTGCTTATGGGCCAGGTCTTCTGTTAATTGAAAGCTCATTTTTGGAAAGTTGACTTCGCTGCATCCTAAATGGCACCGGGTCAACCCTAAATTGACTTTTAAGCAGAAAAACCGGTAAAAGGACTTCCAAGCAGCCAAACTCATTGGTGACTCCAGGGCCTGCTTTTTTATTCTTTCATATGATGTGATCATCGATGGTAAGACCAGAATTTATTGCCCATCCCTAATTGCCCTTGAGAAGGTGGTGGTGAGCTGCCTTCTTGAGCTGCCGCAGTCCATGTGGTGTAGGTACACCCACAGTGCTGTTAGGAAGGGAGTTTCAGGATTTTGATCCAGAGACAATGATGGAACGGCCAATATATTTCCAAATCAGGATGGTTTTTGCCTTGGAGGGCAACTTGCAGGTGGTGGTGTTCCCATGTGTCTGCTGCCCTCGTCTTAAAAGGTAGAATTAAGTTGCGGATTTGGAAGGTACTGTTGAAGGAGCCTTGGTGAATTGCTGCAGTGCATCTTGTAAATGGTACACACACTGCTGCTACTGTGTGTTGGTGGTGGAGGGAGTGAATGTTTGTGGATGTGGTGCCAATCAAGCGGGGCTGCTTTGTCCTGGATGATATCAAGCTTCTTGAGTGTTGTTGGAGTTGCAGTCATCCAGGCCAACCACACTCCTGATTTGTGCCTTGTGGACAGGCTTTGGGAAGTCAGAAGATGAGTTACACAATGCAGAATTCCTAGCCTTTGACCTGCTCATGCAACTACAGCAGTTATATAACTGGTCCAGATAAGTTCTGGTCAATGGTAGCCCCCAGGATGTTGATATAAACCTATCCATAGATTTTGACGGCTTCTGTCTCCTTTTATACTGTAAAGTACTTGTTTGATTTTTTTTCGCTCTCTATTGACTTTTTCTCCCAGTAAGGAGAGAGAACATTGAACTACAGTCGTATACAAATATAATTGGGGTGTTGAAGATAATTAAAGGATTTGACAGTTCCTCTCTCACCCACCAAACTTCACTTGACTGGGTTGTCCACAGCAATGGGACATAACGTTCAAATCAGTGTCAAATAGTTCAGGTGTGATTTCAGGGAGCATATCTTCACCCAGAGGTTATTGTAAATCTTGAACTTCTGCTCCCAAAATGTTACTGAGGCTGGAGGTCAACTGAAAACTTCAAAACTGAAGAACGATCATTTTTGCTAGGCAAAAATTGCATTGGGTAAATGGAATTAAAATGCAAATCAGCCATGACCCAATTGAAAGATGGAACAGGCTCGAGGGGCTGAATGGCCTCTTCCTGTTCCTCTGCCTCTTAAATCGCACAAGAGCCAGTCATTGGCTCCAGGTGTTGCCTGGGTGAACAAATGAAGGGGACAAAATGAGCTGTATTTCTTCCACAAAATAAAGCTTAAAAGAAGTATTGATGGCATGCCGTCTGCTCCCTTGCCCAGCTTTCTTTGCCAGATAGCTAGCTGAGTCAGATCATCCTGGCAACAGCTGAGGTGTTGCAGAACAAATTTACAGGAAGGATGAAAGAACTAAATTATTATTTTTTAAAAACTGACTGAGGAGTTCTAGCGCAAACTAATAAAGGCACTATTTTAAGAAAGGAATTCGTAACAATGATCTTAGACTAACTTACTCCTTTGAAAGACTCAGCTCCTGTGAGAAAAGTCCTTTCAAAGCCAAGCACTTTACGTATTCGTCCCTTGGAGGAGTTTAATTATTTAAGTAACTTCTTTTGCCTGTAAGGAACAACCTTGCACTGAATAGTTGCTCTGTGTCCTTCAATTAGACTGGTATTTAGTAAGGTCAGATGTACTCTACTGATGTTGTTGTTAGACCTTATTAGGGAGTGTGTCCACAGGGGACCGATGAAAGTAGGCAACCTTTTGACTTTAACATGCTGTTTAGGAGCAGTGGTTTCCCTTTGTGAGTTGGAACTGGATTAATTCCCTACCCCCCCACCCTTTACAACATGCTTCAAGTGACTATACCACTGAACAGGATTTACAAGCTGCATGGTGATTCCCAAACAGCATGTGATGGAGAAAAGCTGCTATGTTCCAGTGCTGTCAGAACTGACTTGTGGTTCTGACATTGAAGCAGCACACCTGTTCACTTTCAATACTGGGCTGCCTGCAGCTCAAAGGCACTTACTTAATTGTTCATTATTTTTTGCAATCAGAAGTCATTTAAAATTCCTTGAGACTCCAGGCTACTTAAAGGGGAGAGTACTTTTCTAAGACATTCCTATCCTTTGGCACTATTATTCTTGTTTAATGGCAATTCATAGAATCATGCAGCACAGGAGGGCCATTCAGCCCATCCTGCCTGGGCTTACTGTTTGAAAAAGCAGGCAATACTGCCACCCTCTTGCTCTTTCCTCATGGCCTTGCAATTACTTCCCTCTTGAAGTATATATCCAATTCTCTCTTGCAAGCAATTATTGAACCTGCTTCCAATAACCTTTCAGGCAGTGCATCCCACATCATCACAACTCTCTGCCCTAAAACATACCTTTCCGCATCTCCCCTTTGGTTCTTCTGCCTTAATGTCCTCTGCTTACTAATCCTCTTGCCAATGAGACCAGTTTCTCCCCATTTACTCTATCGAAACCCCTTGTCAGATCAGCCATGATCTCACTGAATGGCGGAGCAGACTCGATGGGCCAAATGGCCTACTTCTGCTCTTACATCTTATGGCCTTATAATTCTGAACATCTCTATTAAATCTTCCACTTAATTTTATAAGTTTTTCCACTTTTTGTAGATGAATTACTTTAACTTCTATTTTTTGAGAGTAATTTAATTAAGCTGGGCTTAAGGGAAAGCTAAATTGAGCATTTCTGCTTCTAAAAAATGGATGGAACATGTAGCTGGCTGAGACTGCAAGCAATCGACAGTCCTTTTAGTGTGAGAAGCCTGAAAGGCCACTGACTCGTGCAGTTAATGTTACGCCTATCCAGCTGGGAAATCTGAGGGTGTCAGAGATTGCAGGAATCTCACCTCAACTTTTGAGACAGACAACACTCTCAAATTTTATTCTTCAAAGTTGTACTGCTGGAAGTTCATTTACACTGCTCCACTTTGACCAGGTTGAAGCCATCAGTCACTGCTTACAAGTTCTGAACTGAATTGCTTGATTGAGGGGTAAATGTTGGTCAGGACACGTACAAGGGAGAACTCCCCTTGCGCATGTTTGAAATGGTGTCACGGGATCACTTACATTCCCCTGAGAGGGCAGACGAGGCATTCTCTTGCTTCACTTGGTGGTCCTGATTTGCCACTGAGATGAGTGTTGAGGGGCTGCTCTTCCTTGGCGAGATTTCAAAAGCAAAACAAAGGTTGATCCGCCCTGTGCATTGCAAGACTGTGTCAGTCTCACTGTATCCATGCCTCAGTGTTTTTTTTGCTAAATAGCCATCAATTTTATGCAGCGTGGGAGGTAGAAATCTAGAGGCGCAAAGGGCACAGAAAAATAGAAAACAGAAAGGGGGTGTTACAGATGTGCTCATTTTTATTTTAAACTGTTTTGATTTTAGTTCCACAAAACTAATATTGCAGTGAAGGAAATGAAAGAAAGAACAACCTTTGCCTTTATATAGCACCTTAATGACCTCAGGCCATTCCAAAGTGTTTTGCAGCTAATAAAAATGCTTTTTAAATTGTAGTCACTCTTGTAAGAGACGATGGTGGCAACTAACTTGTGCACAGCAAGCTCCCTCAAACAGGTGAGTGATAATACATAGATAATTTGTTTCAGTGATGTTGGTGAGGGATAAATATTGGCCCACAGAGCACCCACCCCCCCTGCATTTCTTTGATTTGTGCCTTTTACATTCACCTACAAGGGAGCTTGGTTTGATGCCTCATCTGAAAGACTGCACCTCCGACAGTGTAGCAGTCCCACAGCACTACATTGAAGTGTCAGCCTGAATATCTGCAAAATACCTGGGGCCTATGGGCAAATAACTTTCTTTTTGCTATATGTACAAAAATAAAGAAGGGCAGGTAGAGATTATCAGGTTTATTGAGTCTACCCCATCCAGTTAACCGTACAACAATGTAAACCATTCACCCGCCCCGTAACCATGCACTCATCAGGCAGGGGCTAACACGATGAGTAAAACTACGATGGCCAATTCAGGCAAAATCTATGAAGCTCCTCTCTAACTCCCTGATGCTAGAGGCACTTATAGTCTGTCTCTTTGACCAAGACTCTGGTCACTTGTCCTTGTATTTCTTTGTGTTGTCAAATTTTGCTTGATAATTGCTCCTGGAAAGTGCCTGTGACTTGTTCACCACAGTAAAGGTGCTATATAAATGGAAGTTGTTTAATAACAAGGGGTCTCCCGTTTAAGATGGGGATAAAAAGAATTTTTTTTCTCTCAGAGGGATGTGAATTTTTGGAACTCTCTTCCCCAGAGAGCGGTGATGGCAGGGTCAGTTAATATTTTTAAGGCGCAGGTAGATAAAGTCTTGACTAACAAAGGGGTCAAAGGTTATTGGGGGTGGGGTGGGGTAGGCAGAATGTGGAGCTCAGGCCACAATCAGGTCAGCCACGATCTTATTGATTGGTGGAGCAGGCTCGAAGGGCCGAGGGGCTTGCTCCTGCTTCTTAATTTGTCTGTCCGTCTGTATATTCCTTTCAGTAGGAGTGAAACTGTTTCCAGGAAATTTGCAAGTAATGTTATAACTAGGAATGAAAACATTACCAGTCCTTTGTTGTATCAGGGACATAAGAATGGATGTTCAGTACAGGTAATAGCGTGAGGGAATATTGGTTAAGATCAGTTTCACGGAATTTGGTTTCCTTTTGTCGAATCATATTACCTTTAATTTTGGAGCCAGCATAATTTTCAGGAGAGACCAAAAATTACTTGATGCTCACGTTGTCCTCAGCTTGACACAAGATTTTATTACCACCTAAGTAAATAATTATTCTGACATGGTGACATGGCTGGGGAAAGACAGGGGGACCTAAGGTCAGGCACACACAACTTTCCTTTGTTGAGCAGAAGTGGGCACAAACTCCCTCTAAAGGGCAGTTGCATGAAAAGGGGACAGGGCGAGCAGCATGGTATGCCCCCTTTTGATTTCCAGCAGCTTGCTCTCCCCTGGGTCCTGGGTGCCAGCGACATACTGCCATTTGGTAAACTGAGCGGGGAGGAGGTGGTATGGACATATGTGCCCACCTGATTTATGAGATGGTGGGGAGGTGGTGGCATAGTGGTATTGTCACTGGGCTAGTGATTTAGTAGGCCCAGGATTTACTCTGGGGACCTGGGTTTGAATCCCACTGTGGTGGAATTTGAATTCACTAGAAAATATGGAGTTTGAAGCCGAATGATGACCATGAAGCTATCATTGATCGTCATAAAAACCCATCTGGTTCACTAATCCCTTTTAGTGAAGGAAGTCTGATGTCCTTGCCTAGTCTGGCCTACACGTGACTCCAGATCAACGGCAATGTAACTTTGCTGAGATGGGAGTTCAGCCAGAACCAATCCTGACCAAACTCCTGGTGTAAAGGCCAGTTGAATAAATATAGCATCACTGCTTGCAGAACTTCCAATACTATCAACATCCTGGAGGTTACCATTTACCAGAAACAAACTGGGCTAGCCATATAAATACCGTGGCTACAAAGGCAGGTCAGAAGCTGGGAATTCTGCGGCGATTAACTCCCCTTCTGACTCCCCAAAGCCTGTCCACTATCTACGAAGCACAAGTCAGGTGTGTGATGGGACACTCCCCGCTTGCCTGGATGAGTGCAGCTCCAACAACACTCAAGAAGCTTGACACCATCCAGGACAAAGCAGCCCTCCTGATTGGCACCCCATCCACAAACATTCACTCCCTCCATCATCAACACACAGTAGCAGCAGTGTGTGTACCATCTACAAGATATACTGCAGAAACTCACCAAGGCTCCTTTAACAGCACCTTCCAAACCCAAGACCACTACCATCTAGAAGGACAAGGGCAGCAGACACATGGGAACACCACCACCTGCAGGTTCCCCTCCAAGTCACTCACCATCCTGACTTGGAAATATATCACTGTTCCTTCACTGTCACTAGGTCAAAATCCTGGAACTCCCTCCCTAACAGCACTGTGGGTGTACCTACACCATATGGCCTGCTGCGGTTCAAGAAGGCAGCTCACCACCACCTTCTCAAGGGCAATTAGGGATAGGCAATAAATACTGGCCCAGCTAGCAACAATCCCATGAACGTATTAAAAAAAACCCTGGCAGTCAGCCTATCAGCAGCAAACACGGGAGAGAAACGGCCTGTGATTGGAGGAAAAGCTCCATGCAGAATCTTCCATTTAAACTGACCTGTTTGACTGACATTTTGAAAACTAGATCTAGGGCCCACACAGAGGGGCTTCATGGGCCTCATTCGGCCTGTGGGCCATATGTTGGACAAGCCTGGTCTATTCACTTTCCAATTGGTGGGGAATCGTGGTGATGGATAAGTCAGGTGATCAATGGGAAGCGGTGGGGGTGGAGCAGCTGGGCGCAGGAGGTCATGTGATGAATCTTCCAGGAATGTGTCCAATCAGAAATGGCAGCCCTGACGTATTGTACCCTTGGCTCTTCTACTATTAAAGCTGCAGAAGTTGTATGCCATGTTTGAACATTTAAAGCTGGGGGATTGGTTAGGACAGTAGGATTGTAACCTAATCTTTTATCTCTGCATTTACATAAACAAAGCCGATAGAGTAAAAATATTCTCCCTCTGATGTCTGTAGGGGTCCTACGTTTACTTCAGAATTTTACATCCCCTGGGGGGGTGCGTGCCTGACCTGAGCGGGCGTAAAATAGCGCATGATGACGCCGGGCGAGTGTCCCGATGTCACCGTGCGCTCATGCGATATTTCGGTCGGTGGATGCGAGCGGGTGCTGGAGACGGGCCCCCCTTTAATTAACGGGCCACTTAAGGCCATTAGAGAGCCAACTGATGGCCATTTTTCCTTGTCCATGCGATTTTGTGCTCGTCGCACAGGCAAAACAGGCAGGTGGGCAGGCCACAATTTCAAAAGCCTCACCCAAGGGCAGGATTAAAAGGGTCAGCAGCATTGCCACTGTGAGTAATGAGGAGTTTGGTAGATAGTTTGCTGCTGGTTGCTTACTGGTACTTGGCAGCTTCATCTCTGTTCGGGGCTTCATTGTTAGCATTTCCAGGCTTCATTTCAGGCCTCCTTGGTGTCTCCAAGGCCCCCGGAGGATTCAGACCATGTGGATACTTCCAGGTATCAGTCAGCCTTCTGTTACCCTGGTATATGGGATTGTGGTCCCCGCTGGTGGCACCTCCTCTGAGGAGGGAGAGAGGGGCAGAAGGGAGGGGAGGCCAGGTGTCCCAGTGTAGTTTCCAGTGGAGGGACCTGTGGGAGGAGAGGTGCAGACACAAGGGGCGCAGGGTCAACAGGTGGTCCAAGGTGGAATGAGCTGCAGAAAATGCCACTATCCTGCTGCCAGTGTTTACAGGCAGCGATGCAGCTACCTCAATATGTCTGATGTGCAATGCCGAGGGAGGCCCCATCTCTCCAGGGAGATCATGACCTCCATTTGTCAGATGATCAGTGTGGGCGGACACCCCATGCCAGTGGCTCTGAAAGTCACAGTGGTCTCAACTTTTATGCCTCCTGCTCTTTCCAGGGCTCAGTGGGGGATCTTTGTGGAGTCCCCCAGTCAGCTGTCCACAGTTACGTCAAACTGGTGACAGATGCTCTGCTCAGGTGGGCATTGACTTTCATTCATTTCTGTATGGATGAAGCCAGCCAGGCAGAGCGAGCCAGAGGCTTCCCCCGTGTCCAGGGTGCTATAGACTGTACACATGTGGCCATCAAGGTGCCAGCGGGTCAGCCCGGTGCCTTCATCAACAGGAAGGGCTTCCACTCCATGAACATGCAGATAGTGTGTGATCACAGGATGCTGATTCTGAAAGTCTGTGCAAGGTACCCTGGCAGCTCCCATGGCATTTACATCCTGAGACGCTCCCAGGTGCCAGGGCTCTTCAGTGCTCCAGCCCGGCTGGATGGATGGCTGCTGGGTGACAAGGGTGATCCATTGAAAAGGTAGCTCATGATGCCTCTCTGTCACTCAACAGAGGCAGAGCAGCGTTACAATATGAGTCATGCCTCCACAAGTGCGGTGGTACAGAGGACCATAGGTCATCTCAAGATGTGCTTCTGATGCCTGGATCATTCAGGGGGTGCACAACAATACACCCAGAGTGGGTGTCACTGATCATGGTCACATGCTGTGCTTTCCACAATCTGGCACAGGCAAGGGGGGACTCACTGGAAGAAGAGGGTCCTGACACAGCTCCACAGGCCACAGAGGATGAATCCAGTAATGAGTGCAGAGATGAGAATGGTGAGGAGAATGCTGAGGGTGTGGAGGCAAACCTCGGTAACCTGCAGGGAGGCAGGGACACCTGGGACGCTTTGATCCACACTCCTTTAGCTAGGCTACCAAAGATCAGTTTCAAACGCATGTTGGGGCTGCCACTTCCATCCTATCTGAAGGGACTCTTTCATTTGAACACAAGGAACACTCAGTGCCTGTGCAATAAAGTTCAGAACCACCTACATCCAACATTACGTACTGGCATTCCCCACACCAATGAAGTGAAATGGTGAAGCATTTTCAGGCCATGAAGACAAAGGCACAATTTATCTCATTCTGACAGTTCAGTAATATTTATATAAACATTTCTGGTCTTCAGCTCCAGGCAGTATACATAAAGTAAACATAAATGAACATAAAATCACCTGTGACCTGTCCCTCTTGTGCCCATGGTGACTTTACCTTACTTTAGTGTGTGCTATATCTAGGTGCTTCCCCCTCACGGGCACCGACATTGGAGACAGCTGCTGACTCTGCTCTCCTGTCGGCCTTAATGACCTTGGCGGTCGTCCTCTGGCCAGTGGAGCCTGTGCTGGCCCCGCCTGGGAGGGAGCAGCCAGTTCTGTGGCTGGCATCTCCCCAGTCACCACAGCCTCATCAGATGCCATGGTCACTGGCAGAGGGGCAGAGGAGCTGCTGCCATCATCTGGAGTGCCCTGAGAGGAACCCGCAGAGACGACAGGCAGCTCTTGCGCCAACGTGAAGTTGCTCTGGACCTCCCTGTTCGTCATTGATGGACGGGCACCTAGCTGGGATACTGGGTGCCTCATCCATCTCCCACACTGACATTGACCTCCTGAGGTCAGTACCTCTGTGAGGGCTTGCAGGTCCAAGCGCAACCCCAGGAACCCCTGATTCTGTCCCTGGAGCTGCCTCTCCATGAGAATCCCCACTCTCTCAATGGAGGAGGCAGTGTGCTGGGCCATGAGGGTCAACACAGTGCTCACACTCTGCAGGGACTCCTCCATAAAGGAGACCATGTCACGCAGACCCTCATGGATCTCTGACAGATCCTCCTACACATCTCGATGGCAGGCTGAGTGCTGGACATCCAGCATCTGCTGCCTAATGGATGACTCCAGAGGCTCATTATCAGCCTTCGACTGAGTATTGTCCTGATTCCCCAGCAGTCCTCCTACTGTCGGCACCCTGGGCACTCTCTGCCTCTGCCTGCATCTGAAGCGAGTGTGAAGTGCCCTCACCAATTTGCACTAGCTGTCAATCTAATGCCCAACGAGGCGCTGGTATCTGCGCTGGTGCCTGTTTCAGAGAGCGGGTGTGACTCAAGGGCAGCTGAAGCCCAGCGGTTTGCCGGTGTCAGGGGAGGCCCTTTGGTGTCTGCAGAGTGAACGCCTGCTGGTGAACATAAAAGGGAGAAGAAGGACACGCCATTTGTTCAAGTCATCACACTGTCACTGTGCACGCCAGGCGCCCTGGTGGGACCATGGAGATCGGCATCACGGTGCCCTCAACCTCCAATGACCAATGGGGACTCCAGGTTCGAGGCTCACATCAATGCAGAGACTACACCACAATCCGAAACTCTCACCTCTGTGCACCGCACTCTTACCTCCGTCTGGCACCCCCATACTTACCATGCCTGGTTGCACCTGGAGCCTGCCGGCTCTCCAGCTCCAGGGTGTCTTGCTCATCCCTGGAAAGGATTAGGAGGATAGCGGGGCCTCCACCGGGCTGCGACCTTTCGATATTACTGTGGGCCGTCTTCTCCTGAAAGGACAGAGGAGCATTGATTAGTCCACTCTCTACCTGCAGCACTGTTGCAGTCTGGCCAACCCCAGCTGAGGAACACCTCGCAGGGCACATCCGAGTCGTGGCCCTCGAGCCGCAGGGCACTCAGCCCAAGCAGACTGGGCTCACCCCCCCTTGGCCAGCTCTGGCGTGATCGACAGTTGGCACTCAGACTCTAACCCCCCTGAGGTTCCCGGGGGGACGGTCAGACCTTAACACTTCAGCACACTGACCCGAGCCAACACGGTATTCACCCTTCCTGAGCGCAGCGGGTCATTGAAGCGCTTCCGGCACAGAACCCACGTGCGTTACCCTCTGTCACCGCTGCTCAATCGGGCTGCCACCTCCTCCCATGCCCTCTTGGTGAGGTGCGGTGGCCTCTCCCTCCTGTGTCTGGGGAGAAAGGATGTCCCTGCTGGCAGCCACCTCCTCCAGGAGGGTGGTGAGACACTCATTCGAAAAGCTGGGGTGCGGAGGGGGGGTTGTTGCTGAGTGCTGACCTGATCTGCCCTTCCCTCCTCCCACCGGTCGTGTCCAGCCGCACTCGACTCCGTTGTGAACGGTACAGGAGATATCCTCCGAGGCAGCCCTTCCAGGCTGACAGGCCCCTAATCCCGCTTGGCCCTTCCCAGCCAGTGCGGAGCCGCCTATCACGCTGGGTGGGACTTAATTGGCCCGCCAACGCAAAATCGTGGTCAGGGCCCGATCACGGGCAGCTGTCTGTTGCCATGGCTGCTCCCAGGCTTGTCCGCTCCCCCTGCCCAATGACCTCAAAATCCTGCCCTAGGACCTGAGAACAGAAACCACGACTGACGCTCCAGTGCACTACTAAAGGAGTGCTGCCCTGTCAGAGGTGCCACCTTTCAGATGAGACGTTAAACCAAAGCTCCATCTGCCTTCTCCTGGCCTGAAAGATCCCATGGCACAGTTTTGAAGCAGAACAGGAGTAGTTATCCCTGATACCCTGGCCAATATTTATCCCTCATTCAACAGCGCAAAAACGGGATTATCGGTTCAGTATCACATTCCCGTTTGTGGGAGCTTGCTGTGCATCAATTAGCTGCCAGGTTTCCTACATTAGCACTGTGCCTAATCTTCAAAAGGCGCTTTGTTGGCTGTAAAGCACTTTGGGATGTCCTGTGGTTGTGAAAGATGCTTTATCAATGCAAATCTCCTTTACCTATCAATCATCATCAAAAAACAAGCTATACATTTTACTTTTTTTAACGAAGTTGAACATAAGTTAGGTTATATTGTGTACAAATTACTTAAAATTCAAGGTCCACTATTGGGTTGGAAGCAATATCTTCCAGAGAGAATCTCATAATCAACGTTTCCTACAAAGGTTACCCTTTCCTTCCGATGACGCGTGAGCATTCTTAGACCTCATCGGGGGAAAACGCTCACCTTCCCAAGTGCTTCGGAAACACGGAGAGTGAGAGAGGACCTTGCCGGTTGGTGGTAAAAAGAAACAGATGACTCCTAGGCAGCGAGTGGAATGGGAGACAGTCGACTGAACGGAGAGAAAGGTTGCTGAAGTCTGTTGTTGTCTCTTTCATTTTGGTTATTTCCAAAGCAGGAATATTCGGCCAGATTTTGCTTTCAAAATTATGTGCAAATGGGGCAGAAATTTCAGGTGACGAACGTGAATATCCAAAAGCTGCGATTCTCCCTGGTGTCTTCTGACCTCACGTTTCTCATGTTCCGACATCATTACTAAGACCTCTGTAACATCGCCCGACTTCACCCGGTCTCAGCCCATCTGCCACTGAAACCCTTGATCGTGCCTTCAGCGCCTCTAGACTTGACTATTCCAACGCACACCTGGCTGGTCTCCTGCATTCCACTCTCCATAAAATTGAGGCCACCTAAAACTCTGCTCCCCATGTCTGAAATCACATCAAGACCAGTTCCCCTAACACCCCTGTGCTCGCTGACCTACACTGGCTCCCACTCAAGCAACGTCTCGATTTTAAAATTCGCATCCCTGTGTGACCTTGTCCCTCCCTGTCTCTGTAACCTCTTTCTAATCCCTCAATTTTCTGAGATATCCTTGCTCCTCTAATTCTTCCCCCTTGAACCCTCCTGATTTTAATCAAACCCCATTGTCAGTTGCCTTGGAATTCTCTCTGGAGTTCTCTCCCTAAGCCTCTCCACCTCTCTACCTCGCTTACCTCCTTTAAGACAATCCTTCAAAACTACCCCCTTGACCAGGCTTTGTGTCACCTGACCTAATATCTCCTTACGTGGCTCAGTGTCACATTTTGCTTGATAATGCTCCCGTGAAGTGCCTGTTATTATGTTAAAGGTGCCATATAAATATAAGTTGTTGTTGTCCTTTTGTCCTAGCCAATGTTTACCCTTAAGTAAACCACATAACACAGAAGATTGGGTCATTATCACCATTGCTTGTTCGAGGGAAATTGCTGAGTGAAAAGCAGCTGTCCTGGCAATGCTTAAAGGAAGCTCTGTATGTCAATAATAGCTTTGAATATTTGTACACTGGCAAGGACAGTTAAAATCCAATATGCTGCAAAACAAAGTACTGTGGACTGACACCGTTGAGAGCGATGCATGAATATTGGGTTCCAGAAATCATTAGGAGCTAATTCGGCCCTGTCAGTGTCTCACAGCCCATCGAGCTCAGCCTCATTAAAAAAAAGAAGTCTAACAGGCAAACAATCATGGCACCTCCATCTGCAAAAAAAGATTTCATTTTCTCCTTAAACAAAACAACCTGGGCTACAATTTACCCCCTTAATTAAACAGGATACATGCAATAGTGCTTCCAATTATTTTTTTCTCATGTTATCCTCAATCTATCACCAAAATTGTTTGGATTCTTTTAACCCTTTTTGTCCACTGAATGGAGTAGAGATAACAGGCACATCTAACAGCTGGGTCAACCATGCATGCTGCTCCTCAGGAAAATCATCCACGTTCATGATGGTCAGTTTTCTACGCAAATGAGTGACAGTCAGGACTACCTCACCTCCATTGTCTTTGTTTTATCCTTTCATGGCATGTGGGCGTCGCTGGCTAGGCCAGCATTTGTTGCCCATCCCTAATTACCCTGGAGAAGGTGGTGGTGAGCTGCCTTCTTGAACCGCTGCAGTCCCTGTGGTGTAGGTACATCCACAGTGCTGTTAGGGAGGGAGTTCCAGGATTTTGACCCAGCGACAGTGAAGGAACGGCCGATATATTTCCAAATCAGGATGGTGAGTGGCTTGGAGGGGAAATTGAAGGTTGTGGTGTTCCCGTGCATCGACTGCCCTTGACCTCCTAGGTAGTAGAGGTCTTGTGTTTGGAAGGTGTTGTCGAAGGAGACTTGGCGAGTTGTTGCAGTGCATCCTGTAGATGGTACACACTGCTGCCATTGTGCATCAGTGGTGGAAGAAGTGAATGTTTGTGGAAGGGGTGCCAATCAAGCGGGCTGCTTTGTCCTTGATGGTGTTGAGCTTCTTTATTGTTGCTGGAGCCACACTGATCCAGGCAAGCAGAGAGTTTTCCATAATATAAAATTCCTTAAAATCAGTTCTGTTGAAGGGTCATGAGGACTCGAAACGTCAACTCTTTTCTTCTCCGCCGATGCTGCCAGACCTGCTGAGTTTTTCCAGGTAATTCTGTTTTTGTATAGAGAGTTTTCCATCTTGGCTTGGCTTGTGCCTTTTAGATGATGGGTGTGCTTTGGGGAGTTAGGAGATGAGTTACTCTCTGCAGAATTCCCAACCATTGACCTGCTCTTGTAGCCAGATTATTGTCCCTGAGTTCTTACAACGTTTCACCGGCATCCTGATTTTCTTTCAATATTCGCCCACAGGATGTGGGCATCACTGGCTGAGCCAGCATTTATTGCCCATCCCTAATTGCCCCTAAGAAAGCATATTGTAGGATGTTGTATGTGCCTGCAGGCCATTGTAATGTAAAGGTGCTCAGCAGCACAAGGGTTCATGTGGGACTGGAGAATAGCATCGCCCACAGTATGATGTATAGAATCACATGGTAATAGGCTGAGAGCACAGTCTAGAGAGAACACGCTGGAACCACAAGCCTGAGCGTCTGTTCATTCTGGCTCAGTCAGTGCTGGTGACGTTCAAACCATTGCTGGTCCTGACAAACAGCCCACCTATCGAATGCATTTGTGATCGGCCGATTGCCAGACCCTGTAAATGTCCCTGGCAGAGTCCAGGAGCAACCCAGGGGTAAAGACGACGAGGGCAGTAGTGACTTTGACAACCACGTGTAAATCAAGACCATCTGGGCCAGTTGGCAGCAGGTCTTATTCCAGCTACAAATATCTGCCACCTCCTCCCCCCCCACTCCACTCTG